>NW_027671497.1:0-168000 GCF_964165515.1 Mesoplodon bidens
TTCCTAACTCAGTTCATGTGTAGCCATGTTTACAGGATCTTCATAAGTGATATCTTATGATAAGTTTCTTTTTCTGTGTGACTTATTTCACTTAGAATCATCGGACCTGAATCCACTCACTTTGCTGCTCCTGGTCTTATGACATTGATTTCATGGCTGAGGGATATTCCATCGTACATATATACCACAGTTTTTTGAACCATTTTTATATTTCCTGGGATATTTAAGGTGTACCCAAGTTGAGGTTCTTGTAAGCAGTGCAGCCCAAAATTTGGGGGTGGCTCTGTCTTATTGATTTTCTGTTTTCCCAGGGTATATTCCCTAGACTGGAAGTGCCCTTGGCTCTGTAGCTCTGTTGTTTACTTATTTTAGGGAACGCAATGCACTCCTCCAGTGAGGCAGTTGGCAATTTACATCACGCCCATCAGCATAACAAAGCTCCCTGTTCTCCAGGGCCTGTCTTGCCTTTCTGGTTTTTACACATTTTGTGGATGTCCCTTTTGACCGGTGGGAAGTGATACTTCTTTGTAGTGCAGATTTGCTTTGCCCGCTTGCTCACTTGACCAAAAAGGGCGTATGCGTTTTCTCTTGAATATATTCAGGAGAAAACGCATACGCCCTTTTTGGCCAAGTGTGACATTGTCGAAGTTGTGCCCCACTTCCTGTGCTTTAAAGGCGATTCCAACGTACTTCTTGAAATCTGTTTCCTGCTATTCTGCCTCACTTTCAAGTCTGCCTCGTTGCCTACCCTCAACAGATTTTTGGACCATAGTTGTCCTTTATTACCCTGCCAGTTTGTGAATAGCTGTGCACCTGAGCTCCATTTTTCAACTCGTTCTTTGTGAGCTCTAGGCAAGTCCAAAATTTTGGTCCAGGACATATACTGGTTCCCGGTGGATGGCTGAGACTTTGGTTAATTCTTCTTCCTGCTGGAAAATTAGAGCGACATGTGCCCGTCCAAATGCCTAACAGGTACTCTCTCATTTGTTCTCCATATTCCCTTCCATCCTCTGCCAAATTGGCAACCTGTGCGAACCAGGAGGTTAAAGGGATTGTCTCTCCAAGTTGGGAGATTGATAGTAAAGCAGTTGGAAAGTCAAACTGGAGAACCAGGAATGGGACTCCTCATTGAGTTTTAGAAACCTTTTGTATTCACAGTGTGTCCATTCTCTAGGTTTCCCATACATGTTATAGCTGTAGTAATATTACCTTCAACCTGGAGAGTTGGGACCCAGGGAATGGGGGCCATGCATTTTTGCTTTAAAGTGTCTGCATTTGCTCACCCAATCTCACCAATCCTCTCAGTCCCAAGTTTCCAGCCTTATACCACATCCAGCTGTCATTGTAGATAGGGTCATTCCAGGTTTCATCAGAGACCCTGAAGGATTTGGAAACAATTTCCCTGTTTTTTGGTTTTGTTTTTGAAATTCCTTTTTACAGTGGGTGTGAGCTGATTCTTGCTGCCATGTTTATGCCAGTCTAGACACACTTGATTCCCTTACAGAGACATATCAATACATAGGTTTTAAGTTTCTTACTAGTCAGATCTATTCCTCTGCGGGAAATATGGGGTTTTCAGTCCCTTTCACTGAGGAAGGTGTAGGTCTTGTCTATTCCACAGTTGGTTTTAGAAATGGTACCTGTGCTTATATCAAACTCTGGTTTTATGCATCACCCCACCTCTCCTTTCCCCTTAAGCAGGCATAAGCGTGTTTTCTAAATGTGAGACTCTGTTCTCTTTCCTAACTCAGTTCATGGGTAGCCATGTTAACAGGATCTTCATAAGTGATATCTTATGATAAGTTTCTTTTTCTGTGTGACTTATTTCACTTAGAATCATCGTACCTGAATCCACTGACTTTGCTGCTCCAGGTCTTATGACATTGATTTCATGGCTGTTGGATATTGCATCGTTCATAAGTACCACAATATTTTGATCCATTTTTATATTTCCTGGGATATTTAAGGTGTACCCAAGTTGAGGTTGTTGTAAGCAGTGCAGCCCTAAATTTGGGGGTGGCTCTGTCTTATTGATTTTCAGTTTACCAAGGTATATTCCCTACACTGGAAGTGCCCTTCGCTCAGTTGCTCTGTTGTTTACTTGTTTTAGGGAACGCAATGCACTCCTCCAGTGAGGCAGTTGGCAATTTACATCCCGCCCATCAGCATAACAAGGCTCCATGTTCTCCAGGGCCTGTCTTGCCTTTCTGGTTTTTACACATTTTGTGGATGTCCCTTTTGACCGGTGGGAAGTGATACTTCTTTGTAGTGCAGATTTGCATTGCCCGCTTGCTTGATTGGACAAAAAGGGCGTATGCGTTTTCTCCTGAATATATTCAGGAGAAAACGCATACGCCCTTTTTGGCCAAGTGTGTCATTGTCGAAGTTGTGCCCCTCTTCCTGTGCTTTAAATGCAATTCCAACGTACCTCTTGAAATCTGTTTCCTGCTATTCTTCCTCGCTTTCAAGTCCGCCTCGTTGCCTTCCCTCAACAGATTTTTGGACGATAGTTGTCCTATATTACTCTACCAGTTTGTGAATTGCTATGCCCCTGATCTCCATTTTTCCACTCGTTTTTTGTGAGCTGTACGCAAGTCCAAAATATTGGTTCAGGACCTATACTGGTACCCGGTGGGTGGCTGAGACTCTGGTTAATTCTTCTTCCTGCTGGGAAATTAGAGTGACATGTGCCCGTCCAAATGCCTCACAGCTACTCTCTCATTGGTTCTCCCACTTTCCTTTATCCTCTTGCATATTGGCAACATGTGCGAACCAGAAGGTTAAAGGGGTTGTCTCTCCAATTTGGGAGATTGATAGTAAAGCAGTTGGAAAGTCAAAACAGAGCACCAGGAGGGGGACTACTCGTTGAGTTTTAGAAACCTTTTGAATTAACATTGTGTCCATTCTCTAGGTTTCCCATACATGTTATAGCTGTAGTAATATTCCCTTCAACATGGAGAGTTGGGAACCATGGAATGGGGGCCATGCATTTTTGCTTTAAAGGGTCTGCATTTGCTCACCCAATCTCACCAATCCTGTCAGTCCCAAGTGTCCAGCCTTATGCCACATCCAACTGTCATTGTAGATAGTGTCATTCCAGGTTTCATCAGAGACCCTGAAGGAATTGTAAAGAATTTCCCTGTTTTTTGGTTTTGTTTTTGAAATTCCTTTTTATAGTGGGTTTGAGCTGATTCTCGCTGCCATGTTTATGCCAGTCTGAACACACATGATTCCCTTACAGAGACATAACAATACATAGATTTTAAGATTCTTACTAGTCACATCTATTCCTCTGCGGGAAATATGGGGTTGTGAGTCCCTTTCACTGAGCAAGGTGTAGGTCTTGTCTATTCCAAAGTTGGTTATAGAAATGGTACCTGTGCTTATATCAAACTCTGGTTTTATGCACCACCCCACCTCTCCTTTCCTCTTAAGCAGGCATAAGAGTGTTTTCTAAATGTGAGACTCTGTTCTCTTTCCTAACTCAGTTCATGTGTAGCCATGTTTACAGGATCTTCATAAGTGATAACTTATGATATGTTTCTTTTTCTGTGTGACTTATTTCACTTAGAATCATCGTACGTGAATCCACTCACTTTGATGCTCCTGGTCTTATGACATTGATTTCATGGCTGAGGGATATTCTATCGTACATAAATACCACAGTTTTTTGAACCATTTTTATATTTCCTGGGATATTTAAGGTGTACCCAAGTTGAGGTTCTTGTAAGCAGTGCAGCCCTAAATTTGGGGGTGGCTCTGTCTTACTGATTTTCAGTTTTCCCAAGGTATATTCCCTAGACTGGAAGTGCCCTTGGCTCTGTAGCTCTGTTGTTTACTTGTTTTAGGGAACACAATGCACTCCTCCAGTGAGGAAGTTGGCAATTTACATCCTGCCCATCAGCATAACAAGGCTCCCTGTTCTCCAGGGCCTGTCTTGCCTTTCTGGTTTTTACACATTTTGTGGATGTCCCTTTTGACCGGTGGGAAGGGATACTTCTTTGTAGAGCAGATTTGCATTGCCCGCTTGCTTGCTTGGCCAAAAAGGGCGTATGCGTTTTCTCCTGAATATATTGAGGAGAAAACGCATACGCCCTTTTTGGCCAAGTGTGTCATTGTCGATGATGTACCCCTCTTCCTGTGCTTTAAAGGCGATTCCGACGTACCTCTTGGAATCTGTTTCCTGCTATTATGCCTCACATTCAAGTCTGCCTCGTTGCCTTCCCTCAACAGATTTATGGAAGATAGTTTTCCTTTATTACTCTGCCAGTTTGTGAATTGCTGTGCCCCTGAGCTCCATTTTTCAACTTGTTTTATGTGAGCTGTACGCAAGTCCAAAATTTTGTTTCAGGACCTATACTGGTTCCCGGGGGGTGGCTGAGACTCTGGTTAATTCTTCTTCCTGCCGGGAAATAAGAGTGACATGTGCCCGACCAAATACCTAACAGCTACTCTCTCATTGGTTCTCCCTCTTCCCCTCCATCCTCTGCCAAATTGGCAACCTGTGCGAACCAGGAGTTTAAAGGGGTTGTCTCTCCAAGTTGGGAGATTGATAGTAAAGCAGTTGGAAAGTCAAACCGGATCACCAGGAGAGGGACTACACGTTGAGTTTTAGAAATCTTTTGTATTCACAGTGTGTCCATTCTCTAGGTTTCGTGTACATGTTATAGCTGTAGTACTATACCCTTCAACATGGAGAGTTGGGACCCATGGATTGGGGGCCATGCATTTTTGCTTTAAAGGGTCTGCATTTGCTCACCCAATCTCACCAATCCTCTCAGTCCCAAGTGTCCAGCCTTATGCCATATCCAGCTGTCATTGTAGATAGGGTCATTCCAGGTTTCATCAGAGACCCTGAAGGAAATGTAAAAAATTTCCCTGTTTTTTGGTTTTGTTTTTGAAATTCCTTTTTATAGTGGGTTTGAGCTGATTCTCACTGCCATGTTTATGCCAGTCGGAACACACATGATTCCCTTACAGAGACATATCAATACAGAGATTTTAAGATTCTTACTAGTCAGATCTATTCCTCTGCGGGAAAAATGGGGTTGTGAGGCACTTTCACTGAGCAAGGTGTAGGTCTTGTCTATTCCAAAGTTGGTTATAGAAATGGTACCTGTGCTTATATCAAACTCTGGTTTTATGCACCACCCCACCTCTCCTTTCCTCTTAAGCAGGCATAAGATTGTTTTCTAAATGTGAGACTCTGTTCTCTTTCCTAACTCAGTTCATGTGTAGCCATGTTTACAGGATCTTCATAAGTGATATCTTATGATAAGTTTCTTTTTCTGTGTGACTTTTTTCACTTAGAATCATCGTACCTGAATCGACTCACTTTGCTGCTCCTGGTCTTATGACATTGATTTCATGGCTGAGGGAAATTCCTTCGTACATAAATACCACAGTTTTTTGAACCATTTTTATATTTCCTGTGATATTTAAGGTGTACACAAGTTGAGGTTCTTGTAAGCAGTGCAGGCCTAAATTTGGGGGTGGCTCTGTCTTATTGATTTTCAGTTTTCCCAAGGTATATTCCCTAGACTGGAAGTGCCCTTGGCTCTGTAGCTCTCTTGTTTACTTGTTTTAGGGAACGCAATGCACTCCTCCAGTGAGGCAGTTGGCAATTTACATCCCGCCCATCAGCATAACAAGGCTCCCTGTTCTCCAAGGCCTGTCTTGCCTTTCTGGTTTTTACACATTTGTGGATGTCCCTTTTGACCGGTGGGAAGTGATACTTCTTTGTAGTGCAGATTTGCATTGCCAGCTTGCTTGCTTGGCCAAAAAGGGCGTATGCGTTTTCTCCTGAATATATTCAGGAGAAAATGCATACGGCCTTTTGGCCAAGTGCGTCATTGTCGAAGTTGTGCCCCTCTTCCTGTGCTTTAAAGGTGATTCCAACGTACCTCTTGAAATCTGTTTCCTGCTACTCTGCGTCACATTCAAGGCCACATCGTTGCCTTCCCTCAACAGATTTCTGGACGATAGTTGTCCTTTATTACTCTGCCAGTTTGTGAATTGCTGTGCCCCTGAGTTCAATTTTTCAACTCGTTTTTTGTGAGCTGTACGCAAGTCCAAAATTTTGTTTCACGACCTATACTGGTTCCCGGTGGGTGGCTGAGACTTTGGTTCATTCTTCTTCCTGTCGGGAAATTAGAGTGACATGTGCCCGTCCAAATGCCTAACAGCTACTCTCTCTTTGGTTCTCCCTCTTCCCTTCCATCCTCTGCAAATTTGGCAACCTGTGCGAACCAGGAGCTTAAAGGGGCTGTCCCTCCAATTTGGGAGATTGATAGTAAAGCAGTTGGAAAGTCAAAGCGGAGCACCAGGAGAGGGACTATTCGTTGAGTTTATAAACCTTTTGTATTCACAGTGTGTCCATTCTCTAGGTTTCCCATACATGTTATAGCGGTAGAAATATTCCATTCAACCTGGAGAGTTGGGACCCATGGAATGGGGGCCATGCATTTTTGCTTTAAAGGGTCTGCATTTGCTCACCCAATCTCACCATTCTTCTCAGTCCCAAGTGTCCAGCCTTATACCACATCCAGCTGTCATTGTAGATAGGGTCATTCCTGGTTTCATCAGAGACCCTGAAAGAAATGTAAAGAATTTCCCTGTTTTTTGGTTTTGTTTTTGAAATTCCTATTTATAGTGGGTTTGAGCTGATTATCGCTGTCATGTTTATGCAAATCTAGACACACTTGATTCCCTTACAGAGACATATCAATACATAGGTTTTAAGATTCTTACTAGTCAGATCTATTCCTCTGCGGGAAATATGGGATTTTGAGTCCCTTTCACTGAGGAAAGTGTAGGTCTTGTCTATTCCACAGTTGGTTTTAGAAACGGTACCTGTGCTTATATCAAACTCCGGTTTTATGCATCACCCCACCTATCCTTCCCCCTTAAACAGGCATAAGAGTGTTTTCTAAATTTGAGACTCTATTCTCTTTCCTAACTCAGTTCATGTGTAGCCATGTTTACAGGATCTTCATAAGTGATATCTTATGATAAGTTTCTTTTTCTGTGTGACTTATTTCACTTAGAATCATCGGACCTGAATCCACTCACTTTGCTGCTCCTGGTCTTATGACATTGATTTCATGGCTGAGGGATATTCCATCGTACATATATACCACAGTTTTTTGAACCATTTTTATATTTCCTGGGTTATTTAAGGTGTACCCAAGTTGAGGTTCTTGTAAGCAGTGCAGCCCAAAATTTGGGGGTGGCTCTGTCTTATTGATTTTCAGTTTTCCCAGGGTATATTCCCTAGACTGGAAGTGCCCTTGGCTCTGTAGCTCTGTTGTTTACTTATTTTAGGGAACGCAATGCACTCCTCCACTGAGGCAGTTGGCAATTTACATCCCGCCCATCAGCATAACAAAGCTCCCTGTTCTCCAGGGCCTGTCTTGCCTTTCTGGTTTTTACACATTTTGTGGATGTCCCTTTTGACCGTTGGGAAGTGATATTTCTTTGTAGTGCAGATTTGATTTGCCCGCTTGCTCACTTGGCCAAAAAGGTCGTATGCGTTTTCTCTTGAATATATTCAGGAGAAAACGCATACGCCCTTTTTGGCCAAGTGTGACATTGTCGAAGTTGTGCCCCACTTCCTGTGCTTTAAAGGCGATTCCAACGTGCCTCTTGAAATCTGTTTCCTGCTATTCTGCCTCACTTTCAAGTCTGCCTCGTTGCCTTCCCTCAACAGATTTTTGGACCATAGTTGTCCTTTATTACCCTGCCAGTTTGTGAATAGCTGTGCACCTGAGCTCCATTTTTCAACTCGTTCTTTGTGAGCTCTAGGCAAGTCCAAAATTTTGGTTCAGGACATATACTGGTTCCCAGTGGATGGCTGAGACTTTGGTTAATTCTTCTTCCTGCTGGAAAATTAGAGCGACATATGCCCGTCCAAATGCCTAACAGGTACTCTCTCATTTGTTCTCCCTATTCCCTTCCATCCTCTGCCAAATTGGCAACCTGTGCGAACCAGGAGGTTAAAGGGACTGTCTCTCCAAGTTGGGAGATTGATAGTAAAGCAGTTGGAAAGTCAAACTGGAGAACCAGGAATGGGACTACTCATTGAGTTTTAGAAACCTTTTGTATTCACAGTGTGTCCATTCTCTAGGTTTCCCATACATGTTATAGCTGTAGTAATATTCCCTTCAACCTGGAGAGTTGGGACCCAGGGAATGGGGGCCATGCATTTTTGCTTTAAAGGGTCTGCATTTGCTCACCCAATCTCACCAATGCTCTCAGTCCCAAATTTCCAGCCTTATGCCACATCCAGCTGTCATTGTAGATAGGGTCATTCCAGGTTTCATCAGAGACCCTGAAGGAATTGGAAACAATTTCCCTGTTTTTTGGTTTTGTTTTTGAAATTCCTTTTTATAGTGGGTGTGAGCTGATTCTTGCTGCCATGTTTATGCCAGTCTAGACACACTTGATTCCCTTACAGAGACATATCAATACATAGGTTTTAAGTTTCTTACTAGTCAGATCTATTCCTCTGCGGGAAATATGGGGTTTTCAGTCCCTTTCACTGAGGAAGGTGTAGGTCTTGTCTATTCCACAGTTGGTTTTAGAAATGGTACCTGTGCTTATATCAAACTCTGGTTTTATGCATCACCCCACCTCTCCTTTCCCCTTAAGCAGGCATAAGCGTGTTTTCTAAATGTGAGACTCTGTTCTCTTTCCTAACTCAGTTCATGGGTAGCCATGTTAACAGGATCTTCATAAGTGATATCTTATGATAAGTTTCTTTTTCTGTGTGACTTATTTCACTTAGAATCATCGTACCTGAATCCACTGACTTTGCTGCTCCCGGTCTTATGACATTGATTTCATGGCTGTTGGATATTGCATCATTCATAAGTACCACAATATTTTGATCCATTTTTATATTTCCTGGGATATTTAAGGTGTACCCAAGTTGAGGTTGTTGTAAGCAGTGCAGCCCTAAATTTGGGGGTGGCTCTGTCTTATTGATTTTCAGTTTACCAAGGTATATTCCCTACACTGGAAGTGCCCTTCGCTCAGTTGCTCTGTTGTTTACTTGTTTTAGGGAACGCAATGCACTCCTCCAGTGAGGCAGTTGGCAATTTACATCCCGCCCCTCAGCATAACAAGGCTCCATGTTCTCCAGGGCCTGTCTTGCCTTTCTGGTTTTTACACATTTTGTGGATGTCCCTTTTGACCGGTGGGAAGTGATACTTCTTTGTAGTGCAGATTTGCATTGCCCGCTTGCTTGATTGGACAAAAAGGGCGTATGCGTTTTCTCCTGAATATATTCAGGAGAAAACGCATACGCCCTTTTTGGCCAAGTGTGTCATTGTCGAAGTTGTGCCCCTCTTCCTGTGCTTTAAATGCAATTCCAACGTACCTCTTGAAATCTGTTTCCTGCTATTCTGCCTCGCTTTCAAGTCCGCCTCGTTGCCTTCCCTTAACAGATTTTTGGACGATAGTTGTCATTTATTATTCTGCCAGTTTGTGAATTGCTATGACCCTGATCTCCATTTTTCCACTCGTTTTTTGTGAGCTGTACGCAAGTCCAAAATATTGGTTCAGGACCTATACTGGTTCCCGGTGGGTGGCTGATACTCTGGTTAATTTTTCTTCCTGCTGGGAAATTAGAGTGACATGTGCCCGTCCAAATGCCTCACAGCTACTCTCTCATTGGTTCTCCCTCTTCCCTTTATCCTCTTGCATATTGGCAACATGTGCGAACCAGTAGGTTAAAGGGGTTGTCTCTCCAATTTGGGAGATTGATAGTAAAGCAGTTGGAAAGTCAAACCTGAGCACCAGGAGGGGGACTACTCGTTGAGTTTTAGAAACCTTTTGAATTAACATTGTGTCCATTCTCTAGGTTTCCCATACATGTTATAGCTGTAGTAATATTCCTTTCAACATGGAGAGTTGGGAACCATGGAATTGGGGCCATGCATTTTTGCTTTAAAGGGTCTGCATTTGCTCACCCAATCTCACCAATCCTGTCAGTCCCAAGTGTCCAGCCTTATGCCACATCCAGCTGTCATTGTAGATAGGGTCATTCCAGGTTTCATCAGAGACCCTGAAGGAATTGTAAATAATTTCCCTGTTTTTTTGTTTTGTTTTTGAAATTCCTTTTTATAGTGGGTTTGAGCTGATTCTCGCTGCCATGTTTATGCCAGGCTACACACTTGATTCCCTTACGGAGTCATATCAATACATAAGTTTTAGGATTGTTACTAGTCAGATCTATTCCTCTGCGGGAAATATGGGGTTTTGAGTCCCTTTCACTGAGGAAGGTGTAGGTCTTGTCTATTCCACAGTTGGTTTTACAAACGGTACCTGTACTAATATCAAACTCTTGTTTTATGCATCACCCCACCTCTCCTCCCCCCTTAAGAAGGCATAACAGTGTTTTCTAAATGTGAGACTCTGTTCTCTTTCTTAACTCATTTCATGTGTAGCCATGTTTACAGGATCTTCATAAGTGATATCTTATGATAAGTTTCTTTTTTCTGTGTGACTTATTTCACTTAGAATCATCGTACCTGAATCCACTCACTTTGCTGCTCCTGTTCTTATGACATTGATTTCATGGCTGAGGGATATTACATCGTACATAAGTACCACAATTTTTTGAACCATATTTGTATTTCCTGGGATATTTAAGGTGTACCCAACTTGAGGTTCTTGTACGCAGTGCAGCCCTAAATTTGGGGGTGGCTCTGTCTTTTTGATTTTCAGTTTTACCAAGGTATATTCCCTAGACTGGAAGTGCCATTGGCTCTGTAGCTCTACTGTTTACTTGTTTTAGGGAACACAATGCACTCCTCCAGTGAGGCAGTTGGCAATTTACATCCCGCCCATCAGGATAAGAAGGCTCCCTTTTCTCCAGGGCCTGTCTTGCCTTTCTGGT
This sequence comes from Mesoplodon bidens, assembly GCF_964165515.1. Classification (NCBI taxonomy): domain Eukaryota; kingdom Metazoa; phylum Chordata; class Mammalia; order Artiodactyla; family Ziphiidae; genus Mesoplodon; species Mesoplodon bidens. The sequence goes on from NW_027671497.1 coordinate 10,901, forward strand.
TTTTACATATTTTGTGGATGTCCTTTTTGTCCTGTGGGAAGTGATATTTCTTTGTAGTGCAGATTTGCATTGCCCGCTTGCTTGCTTGGCCAAAAAGGGCGTATGCGTTTCCTCCTGAATATATTCAGGTATATATTCAGGAGAAAACGCATACGCCCTTATTGGCCCAGTGTGTCATTGTCGAAGTTGTGCCCCTCTTCCTGTGCTTTAAAGGCTCTTCCAACGTACCTAATGAAATCTGTTTCCTGCTATTCTGCCTCGCTTTCAAGTCCGCCTCGTTGCCTTCCCTCAACAGATTTTTTGACGATAGTTGTCCTTTATTACTCTGCCAGTTTGTGAATTGCTGTGCCCCTGAGCTCCATTTTTCAATTCGTTTTTTGTGAGCCGTACGCAAGTCCAAAATTTTGGTTCAGGACCTGTACTGGTTCCCTGTGGTAGGCTGAGACTTTGGTTAATTCTTCTTCCTGCCGGGAAATTAGAGTGACATGTGCCCGTCCAAATGCCTAACAGCTACTCTCCCATTGGTTGTCCCTCTTCCATTCCATCCTCTGCCAAATTGGCAACCTGTGCGAACAAGGAGCTTAAAGGGGCTGTCTCTCCAAGTTGGGAGATTGATAATAAAGCAGTTGGAAAGTCAAACCTGAGCACCAGGACAGGGACTATTCGTTGAGTTTTAGAAACCTTTTGTATTCACAGTGTGTCCATTCTCTAGGTTTCCCATACATGTTATAGCTGTTGTAATATTCCCTTTAACATGGAGAGTTGGGACCCATGGAATGGGGGCCATGCATTTTTGCTTTAAAGGGTCTGCATTTGCTCACCCAATCTCACCAATCCTCTCAGTCCCAAGTGTCCAGCCTTATACCACATCCAGCTGTCATTGTAGATAGGGTTACTCCAGGTTTCATCAGAGACCCTGAAGGAATTGTAAAGAATTTCCCTGTTTTTTGGTTTTGTTTTTGAAATTCCTTTTTATAGTGGGTTTGAGCTGATTCTCGCTGCCATGTTTATGCCAGTCTAGACACACCAGATTCCCTTACGGAGACATATCAATACATAGGTTTTAAGATTCTTACTAGTCAGATCTATTCCTCTGCGGGAAATATGGGGTTTTGTGTCCCTTTCAGTTAGGAAGGTGTAGGTTTTGTATATTCCAAAGTTGGTTTTAGAAACGGTACCTGTGCTTGTATGAAACTCTGGTTTTATGCATCACCCCACCTCTCCTTCCCCCTTAAGCAGGCATAAGAGTGTTTTCTAAATGTGAGACTCTGTTCTCTTTCCTAACTCAGTTCATGTGTAGCCATGTTCACAGGATCTTCATAAGTGATATCTTATGATTAGTTTCTTTTTCTGTGTGACTTATTTCACTTAGAATCATCGTACCTGAATCCAATCGTTTTGCTGCTCCTTGTCTTATGACATTGATTTCATAGCTGAGGGATATTCCATCGTACAAAAATACCACTGTTTTTTGAACCATATTTATATTGACTGGGATATTTAAGGTGTACCCAAGTTAATGTTCTTGTAACCAGTGCAGCCCTAAATTTGGGGTTGGCTCTCTCTTATTGATTTTCAGTTTTCCCAAGGTATATTCCCTAGACTGGAAGTGCCCTTGGCTCTGTAGCTCTGTTGTTTTCTTGTTTTAGGGAACGCAATGCACTCCTCCAGTGAGGCAGTTGGCAATTTACATCCCGCCCATCAGCATAACAATGCTCCCTGTTCTCCAGGGCCTGTCTTGCCTTTCTGGTTTTTACACATTTGTGGATGTCCCTTTTGACCGGTGGGAAGTGATACTTCTTTGTAGTGCAGAATTGCATTGCCCGCTTGCTTGCTTGGCCAAAAAGGGCGTATGCGTTTTCTCATGAATATATTCAGGAGAAAAAGCATACAAACTTTTTGGCCAAGTTCGTCATTGTCGAAGTTGTGCCCCTCTTCCTGTGCTTTAAAGGCGAATCCAACGTACCTCTTGAAATCTGTTTCCTACTATTCTGCCGCGCTTTCAAGTCCGCCTCGTTGCCTTCCCTCAACAGATTTTTGGACGAGAGTTGTCCTTTATTACTCTGTCAGTTTGTGAATTGCTGTGCCCCTGAGCTCAATTATTCAACTCGTTTTTTGTGAGCTGTACGCAAGTCCAAAATTTTGGTTCAGAACCTATACTGGTTCCCGGTGGGTGGCTGAGACTCTGGTTAATTCTTCTTCCTGCCAGGAAATTAGAGTGACATGTGCCCGTCCAAATGCCTAACAGCTACTGTCTCATTGGTTCTCCATCTTCCCTTCCATCCTCTGCCAAATTGGCAACCTGTGCGAACCAGAAGTTTAAAGGGGCGGTCTCTCCAATTTGGGAGATTGATAGTAAAGCAGTTGGAAAGTCAAACCAGAGCACCAGGAGAGGGACTACTCGTTGAGTTTTAGAAACCTTTTGTATTCACAGTGTGTCCATTCTCTAGGTTTCCCGTACATGTTATAGCTGTAGTAATATTCCCTTCAACATGGAGAGTTGGGACCCATGGAATGGAGGCCGTGCATTTTTGCTTTAAATCGTGTGCATTTGCTCACCCAATCTCACCAATCCTCTCAGTTCCAAGTGTCCTGCCTTATACCACATCCAGCTTTCATTGTAGATAGGGTCATTCCAGGTTTCATCAGAGACCCTGAAGGAATTGTAAAGAATTTCCCTGTTTTTTGGTTTTGTTTTTGAAATTCCTTTTTATAGTGGGTTTGAGCTGATTCTCGCTGCCATGTTTATGCCAGTCTACACACTTGATTCCCTTACATAGACATATCAATACATAAGTTTTAGGATTGTTAATAGTCATATGTATTCCTCTGCCGGAAATATGGCGTTTTGAGTCCCTTTCACTGAGGAAGGTGTAGGTCTTGTCTGTTCCACAGTTGGTTATACAAACGGTACCTGTGCTTATATCAAACTCTGGTTTGATGCATTACCCCACCTCTCCTCTCCCCTTAAGCAGGCATAACAGTGTTTTCTAAATGTGAGACTCTATTCTCTTTCTTAAATCAGTTCATGTGTAGCCATGTTTACAGGATCTTCATAAGTGATATCTTATGATAAGTTTCTTTTTTCTGTGTGACTTATTTCACTTAGAATCATCGTACCTGAATCCACTCACTTTGATGCTCCTGGTCTTATGACATTGATTTCATGGCTGAGGGATATTCGATCGTACATAAGTACCACCATTTTTTGAACCATTTTTATATTTCCTGGGATATTTAAGGTGTACCCAAGTTGAGGTTCTTGTAAGCAGTGCAGCCCTAAGTTGGGGTGGCTCTGTCTTATTGATTTTCAGTTTCCCCAAGGTATATTCCCTAGACTGGAAGTGCCCTTGGCTCTGTAGCTCTGTTGTTTACTTGTTTTAGGGAAGACAATGCACTCCTCCTGTGAGGCAGTTGGCAATTTACATCCCGCCCATCAGCATAACAAGGCTCCCTGTTCTCCAGGGCCTGTCTTGCCTTTCTGGTTCTTACACATTTGTGGATGTCCCTTTTGTCCGGTGGGAAGTGATACTTCATTGTAGTGCAGATATGCATTGCCCGCATGCTTGCTTGGCCAAAAAGGGCGTATGCGTTTTCTCCTGAATATATTAAGGAGAAAACGCATACGCCCTTTATGGCCAAGTGCGTCATTGTCGAATTTGTGCCCCTCTTCCTGTGCTTTAAAGGTGATTCCAACGTACCTCTTGAAATCTGTTTCCTGCTATTCTGGCTCGCTTTGAAGTCCGCCTCGTTGCCTTCACTCAACAGATTTTTGGACGATAGATGTCCTTTATTACTCTGCCAGTGTGTGAATTGCTCTGCCCCTGAGCTCAATTTTTCAACTCGTTTTTTGTGAGCTGAACTCAAGTCCAAAATTTTGGTTCAGGACCTATACTGGTTCCCGGTGGGTGGCTGAGAGTTTGGTTAATTCTTCTTCCTGCCGGGAAATTAGAGTGACATGTGAACGTCCAAATGCCTAACAGCTACTCTCTCATTGTTTCTCCCTCTTCCCTTCCATCCTCTGCCAAATTGGCAACCTGTGCGAACCAGGAGCTTAAAGGGGCTGTCCCTCCAATTTGGGAGATTGATAGTAAAGCAGTTGGAAAGTCAAAGCGGAGCACCAGGAGAGGGACTATTCGTTGAGTTTATAAACCTTTTGTATTCACAGTGTGTCCATCTCTAGGTTTCCCGTACATGTTATAGCGGTAGAAATATTCCATTCAACCTGGAGAGTTGGGACCCATGGAATGGGGGCCATGCATTTTTGCTTTAAAGGGTCTGCATTTGCTCACCCAATCTCACCATTCTTCTCAGTCCCAAGTGTCCAGCCTTATACCACATCCAGCTGTCATTGTAGATAGGGTCATTCCTGGTTTCATCAGAGACCCTGAAAGAAATGTAAAGAATTTCCCTGTTTTTTGGTTTTGTTTTTGAAATTCCTATTTATAGTGGGTTTGAGCTGATTATCGCTGTCATGTTTATGCAAATCTAGACACACTTGATTCCCTTACAGAGACATATCAATACATAGGTTTTAAGATTCTTACTAGTCAGATCTATTCCTCTGCGGGAAATATGGGATTTTGAGTCCCTTTCACTGAGGAAAGTGTAGGTCTTGTCTATTCCACAGTTGGTTTTAGAAACGGTACCTGTGCTTATATCAAACTCCGGTTTTATGCATCACCCCACCTATCCTTCCCCCTTAAACAGGCATAAGAGTGTTTTCTAAATTTGAGACTCTGTTCTCTTTCCTAACTCAGTTCATGTGTAGCCATGTTTACAGGATCTTCATAAGTGATATCTTATGATAAGTTTCTTTTTCTGTGTGACTTATTTCACTTAGAATCATCGGACCTGAATCCACTCACTTTGCTGCTCCTGGTCTTATGACATTGATTTCATGGCTGAGGGATATTCCATCGTACATATATACCACAGTTTTTTGAACCATTTTTATATTTCCTGGGTTATTTAAGGTGTACCCAAGTTGAGGTTCTTGTAAGCAGTGCAGCCCAAAATTTGGGGGTGGCTCTGTCTTATTGATTTTCAGTTTTCCCAGGGTATATTCCCTAGACTGGAAGTGCCCTTGGCTCTGTAGCTCTGTTGTTTACTTATTTTAGGGAACGCAATGCACTCCTCCACTGAGGCAGTTGGCAATTTACATCCCGCCCATCAGCATAACAAAGCTCCCTGTTCTCCAGGGCCTGTCTTGCCTTTCTGGTTTTTACACATTTTGTGGATGTCCCTTTTGACCGTTGGGAAGTGATATTTCTTTGTAGTGCAGATTTGATTTGCCCGCTTGCTCACTTGGCCAAAAAGGTCGTATGCGTTTTCTCTTGAATATATTCAGGAGAAAACGCATACGCCCTTTTTGGCCAAGTGTGACATTGTCGAAGTTGTGCCCCACTTCCTGTGCTTTAAAGGCGATTCCAACGTGCCTCTTGAAATCTGTTTCCTGCTATTCTGCCTCACTTTCAAGTCTGCCTCGTTGCCTTCCCTCAACAGATTTTTGGACCATAGTTGTCCTTTATTACCCTGCCAGTTTGTGAATAGCTGTGCACCTGAGCTCCATTTTTCAACTCGTTCTTTGTGAGCTCTAGGCAAGTCCAAAATTTTGGTTCAGGACATATACTGGTTCCCAGTGGATGGCTGAGACTTTGGTTAATTCTTCTTCCTGCTGGAAAATTAGAGCGACATATGCCCGTCCAAATGCCTAACAGGTACTCTCTCATTTGTTCTCCCTATTCCCTTCCATCCTCTGCCAAATTGGCAACCTGTGCGAACCAGGAGGTTAAAGGGACTGTCTCTCCAAGTTGGGAGATTGATAGTAAAGCAGTTGGAAAGTCAAACTGGAGAACCAGGAATGGGACTACTCATTGAGTTTTAGAAACTTTTTGTATTCACAGTGTGTCCATTCTCTAGGTTTCCCATACATGTTATAGCTGTAGTAATATTCCCTTCAACCTGGAGAGTTGGGACCCAGGGAATGGGGGCCATGCATTTTTGCTTTAAAGGGTCTGCATTTGCTCACCCAATCTCACCAATGCTCTCAGTCCCAAATTTCCAGCCTTATGCCACATCCAGCTGTCATTGTAGATAGGGTCATTCCAGGTTTCATCAGAGACCCTGAAGGAATTGGAAACAATTTCCCTGTTTTTTGGTTTTGTTTTTGAAATTCCTTTTTATAGTGGGTGTGAGCTGATTCTTGCTGCCATGTTTATGCCAGTCTAGACACACTTGATTCCCTTACAGAGACATATCAATACATAGGTTTTAAGTTTCTTACTAGTCAGATCTATTCCTCTGCGGGAAATATGGGGTTTTCAGTCCCTTTCACTGAGGAAGGTGTAGGTCTTGTCTATTCCACAGTTGGTTTTAGAAATGGTACCTGTGCTTATATCAAACTCTGGTTTTATGCATCACCCCACCTCTCCTTTCCCCTTAAGCAGGCATAAGCGTGTTTTCTAAATGTGAGACTCTGTTCTCTTTCCTAACTCAGTTCATGGGTAGCCATGTTAACAGGATCTTCATAAGTGATATCTTATGATAAGTTTCTTTTTCTGTGTGACTTATTTCACTTAGAATCATCGTACCTGAATCCACTGACTTTGCTGCTCCCGGTCTTATGACATTGATTTCATGGCTGTTGGATATTGCATCATTCATAAGTACCACAATATTTTGATCCATTTTTATATTTCCTGGGATATTTAAGGTGTACCCAAGTTGAGGTTGTTGTAAGCAGTGCAGCCCTAAATTTGGGGGTGGCTCTGTCTTATTGATTTTCAGTTTACCAAGGTATATTCCCTACACTGGAAGTGCCCTTCGCTCAGTTGCTCTGTTGTTTACTTGTTTTAGGGAACGCAATGCACTCCTCCAGTGAGGCAGTTGGCAATTTACATCCCGCCCCTCAGCATAACAAGGCTCCATGTTCTCCAGGGCCTGTCTTGCCTTTCTGGTTTTTACACATTTTGTGGATGTCCCTTTTGACCGGTGGGAAGTGATACTTCTTTGTAGTGCAGATTTGCATTGCCCGCTTGCTTGATTGGACAAAAAGGGCGTATGCGTTTTCTCCTGAATATATTCAGGAGAAAACGCATACGCCCTTTTTGGCCAAGTGTGTCATTGTCGAAGTTGTGCCCCTCTTCCTGTGCTTTAAATGCAATTCCAACGTACCTCTTGAAATCTGTTTCCTGCTATTCTGCCTCGCTTTCAAGTCCGCCTCGTTGCCTTCCCTTAACAGATTTTTGGACGATAGTTGTCATTTATTATTCTGCCAGTTTGTGAATTGCTATGACCCTGATCTCCATTTTTCCACTCGTTTTTTGTGAGCTGTACGCAAGTCCAAAATATTGGTTCAGGACCTATACTGGTTCCCGGTGGGTGGCTGATACTCTGGTTAATTTTTCTTCCTGCTGGGAAATTAGAGTGACATGTGCCCGTCCAAATGCCTCACAGCTACTCTCTCATTGGTTCTCCCTCTTCCCTTTATCCTCTTGCATATTGGCAACATGTGCGAACCAGTAGGTTAAAGGGGTTGTCTCTCCAATTTGGGAGATTGATAGTAAAGCAGTTGGAAAGTCAAACCTGAGCACCAGGAGGGGGACTACTCGTTGAGTTTTAGAAACCTTTTGAATTAACATTGTGTCCATTCTCTAGGTTTCCCATACATGTTATAGCTGTAGTAATATTCCTTTCAACATGGAGAGTTGGGAACCATGGAATTGGGGCCATGCATTTTTGCTTTAAAGGGTCTGCATTTGCTCACCCAATCTCACCAATCCTGTCAGTCCCAAGTGTCCAGCCTTATGCCACATCCAGCTGTCATTGTAGATAGGGTCATTCCAGGTTTCATCAGAGACCCTGAAGGAATTGTAAATAATTTCCCTGTTTTTTTGTTTTGTTTTTGAAATTCCTTTTTATAGTGGGTTTGAGCTGATTCTCGCTGCCATGTTTATGCCAGGCTACACACTTGATTCCCTTACGGAGTCATATCAATACATAAGTTTTAGGATTGTTACTAGTCAGATCTATTCCTCTGCGGGAAATATGGGGTTTTGAGTCCCTTTCACTGAGGAAGGTGTAGGTCTTGTCTATTCCACAGTTGGTTTTACAAACGGTACCTGTACTAATATCAAACTCTTGTTTTATGCATCACCCCACCTCTCCTCCCCCCTTAAGAAGGCATAACAGTGTTTTCTAAATGTGAGACTCTGTTCTCTTTCTTAACTCATTTCATGTGTAGCCATGTTTACAGGATCTTCATAAGTGATATCTTATGATAAGTTTCTTTTTTCTGTGTGACTTATTTCACTTAGAATCATCGTACCTGAATCCACTCACTTTGCTGCTCCTGTTCTTATGACATTGATTTCATGGCTGAGGGATATTACATCGTACATAAGTACCACAATTTTTTGAACCATATTTGTATTTCCTGGGATATTTAAGGTGTACCCAACTTGAGGTTCTTGTACGCAGTGCAGCCCTAAATTTGGGGGTGGCTCTGTCTTTTTGATTTTCAGTTTTACCAAGGTATATTCCCTAGACTGGAAGTGCCATTGGCTCTGTAGCTCTACTGTTTACTTGTTTTAGGGAACACAATGCACTCCTCCAGTGAGGCAGTTGGCAATTTACATCCCGCCCATCAGGATAAGAAGGCTCCCTTTTCTCCAGGGCCTGTCTTGCCTTTCTGGTTTTTACATATTTTGTGGATGTCCTTTTTGTCCTGTGGGAAGTGATATTTCTTTGTAGTGCAGATTTGCATTGCCCGCTTGCTTGCTTGGCCAAAAAGGGCGTATGCGTTTCCTCCTGAATATATTCAGGTATATATTCAGGAGAAAACGCATACGCCCTTATTGGCCCAGTGTGTCATTGTCGAAGTTGTGCCCCTCTTCCTGTGCTTTAAAGGCTCTTCCAACGTACCTAATGAAATCTGTTTCCTGCTATTCTGCCTCGCTTTCAAGTCCGCCTCGTTGCCTTCCCTCAACAGATTTTTTGACGATAGTTGTCCTTTATTACTCTGCCAGTTTGTGAATTGCTGTGCCCCTGAGCTCCATTTTTCAATTCGTTTTTTGTGAGCCGTACGCAAGTCCAAAATTTTGGTTCAGGACCTGTACTGGTTCCCTGTGGTAGGCTGAGACTTTGGTTAATTCTTCTTCCTGCCGGGAAATTAGAGTGACATGTGCCCGTCCAAATGCCTAACAGCTACTCTCCCATTGGTTGTCCCTCTTCCATTCCATCCTCTGCCAAATTGGCAACCTGTGCGAACAAGGAGCTTAAAGGGGCTGTCTCTCCAAGTTGGGAGATTGATAATAAAGCAGTTGGAAAGTCAAACCTGAGCACCAGGACAGGGACTATTCGTTGAGTTTTAGAAACCTTTTGTATTCACAGTGTGTCCATTCTCTAGGTTTCCCATACATGTTATAGCTGTTGTAATATTCCCTTTAACATGGAGAGTTGGGACCCATGGAATGGGGGCCATGCATTTTTGCTTTAAAGGGTCTGCATTTGCTCACCCAATCTCACCAATCCTCTCAGTCCCAAGTGTCCAGCCTTATACCACATCCAGCTGTCATTGTAGATAGGGTTACTCCAGGTTTCATCAGAGACCCTGAAGGAATTGTAAAGAATTTCCCTGTTTTTTGGTTTTGTTTTTGAAATTCCTTTTTATAGTGGGTTTGAGCTGATTCTCGCTGCCATGTTTATGCCAGTCTAGACACACCAGATTCCCTTACGGAGACATATCAATACATAGGTTTTAAGATTCTTACTAGTCAGATCTATTCCTCTGCGGGAAATATGGGGTTTTGTGTCCCTTTCAGTTAGGAAGGTGTAGGTTTTGTATATTCCAAAGTTGGTTTTAGAAACGGTACCTGTGCTTGTATGAAACTCTGGTTTTATGCATCACCCCACCTCTCCTTCCCCCTTAAGCAGGCATAAGAGTGTTTTCTAAATGTGAGACTCTGTTCTCTTTCCTAACTCAGTTCATGTGTAGCCATGTTCACAGGATCTTCATAAGTGATATCTTATGATTAGTTTCTTTTTCTGTGTGACTTATTTCACTTAGAATCATCGTACCTGAATCCAATCGTTTTGCTGCTCCTTGTCTTATGACATTGATTTCATAGCTGAGGGATATTCCATCGTACAAAAATACCACTGTTTTTTGAACCATATTTATATTGACTGGGATATTTAAGGTGTACCCAAGTTAATGTTCTTGTAACCAGTGCAGCCCTAAATTTGGGGTTGGCTCTCTCTTATTGATTTTCAGTTTTCCCAAGGTATATTCCCTAGACTGGAAGTGCCCTTGGCTCTGTAGCTCTGTTGTTTTCTTGTTTTAGGGAACGCAATGCACTCCTCCAGTGAGGCAGTTGGCAATTTACATCCCGCCCATCAGCATAACAATGCTCCCTGTTCTCCAGGGCCTGTCTTGCCTTTCTGGTTTTTACACATTTGTGGATGTCCCTTTTGACCGGTGGGAAGTGATACTTCTTTGTAGTGCAGAATTGCATTGCCCGCTTGCTTGCTTGGCCAAAAAGGGCGTATGCGTTTTCTCATGAATATATTCAGGAGAAAAAGCATACAAACTTTTTGGCCAAGTTCGTCATTGTCGAAGTTGTGCCCCTCTTCCTGTGCTTTAAAGGCGAATCCAACGTACCTCTTGAAATCTGTTTCCTACTATTCTGCCGCGCTTTCAAGTCCGCCTCGTTGCCTTCCCTCAACAGATTTTTGGACGAGAGTTGTCCTTTATTACTCTGTCAGTTTGTGAATTGCTGTGCCCCTGAGCTCAATTATTCAACTCGTTTTTTGTGAGCTGTACGCAAGTCCAAAATTTTGGTTCAGAACCTATACTGGTTCCCGGTGGGTGGCTGAGACTCTGGTTAATTCTTCTTCCTGCCAGGAAATTAGAGTGACATGTGCCCGTCCAAATGCCTAACAGCTACTGTCTCATTGGTTCTCCATCTTCCCTTCCATCCTCTGCCAAATTGGCAACCTGTGCGAACCAGAAGTTTAAAGGGGCGGTCTCTCCAATTTGGGAGATTGATAGTAAAGCAGTTGGAAAGTCAAACCAGAGCACCAGGAGAGGGACTACTCGTTGAGTTTTAGAAACCTTTTGTATTCACAGTGTGTCCATTCTCTAGGTTTCCCGTACATGTTATAGCTGTAGTAATATTCCCTTCAACATGGAGAGTTGGGACCCATGGAATGGAGGCCGTGCATTTTTGCTTTAAATCGTGTGCATTTGCTCACCCAATCTCACCAATCCTCTCAGTTCCAAGTGTCCTGCCTTATACCACATCCAGCTTTCATTGTAGATAGGGTCATTCCAGGTTTCATCAGAGACCCTGAAGGAATTGTAAAGAATTTCCCTGTTTTTTGGTTTTGTTTTTGAAATTCCTTTTTATAGTGGGTTTGAGCTGATTCTCGCTGCCATGTTTATGCCAGTCTACACACTTGATTCCCTTACATAGACATATCAATACATAAGTTTTAGGATTGTTAATAGTCATATGTATTCCTCTGCCGGAAATATGGCGTTTTGAGTCCCTTTCACTGAGGAAGGTGTAGGTCTTGTCTGTTCCACAGTTGGTTATACAAACGGTACCTGTGCTTATATCAAACTCTGGTTTGATGCATTACCCCACCTCTCCTCTCCCCTTAAGCAGGCATAACAGTGTTTTCTAAATGTGAGACTCTATTCTCTTTCTTAAATCAGTTCATGTGTAGCCATGTTTACAGGATCTTCATAAGTGATATCTTATGATAAGTTTCTTTTTTCTGTGTGACTTATTTCACTTAGAATCATCGTACCTGAATCCACTCACTTTGATGCTCCTGGTCTTATGACATTGATTTCATGGCTGAGGGATATTCGATCGTACATAAGTACCACCATTTTTTGAACCATTTTTATATTTCCTGGGATATTTAAGGTGTACCCAAGTTGAGGTTCTTGTAAGCAGTGCAGCCCTAAGTTGGGGTGGCTCTGTCTTATTGATTTTCAGTTTCCCCAAGGTATATTCCCTAGACTGGAAGTGCCCTTGGCTCTGTAGCTCTGTTGTTTACTTGTTTTAGGGAAGACAATGCACTCCTCCTGTGAGGCAGTTGGCAATTTACATCCCGCCCATCAGCATAACAAGGCTCCCTGTTCTCCAGGGCCTGTCTTGCCTTTCTGGTTCTTACACATTTGTGGATGTCCCTTTTGTCCGGTGGGAAGTGATACTTCATTGTAGTGCAGATATGCATTGCCCGCATGCTTGCTTGGCCAAAAAGGGCGTATGCGTTTTCTCCTGAATATATTAAGGAGAAAACGCATACGCCCTTTATGGCCAAGTGCGTCATTGTCGAATTTGTGCCCCTCTTCCTGTGCTTTAAAGGTGATTCCAACGTACCTCTTGAAATCTGTTTCCTGCTATTCTGGCTCGCTTTGAAGTCCGCCTCGTTGCCTTCACTCAACAGATTTTTGGACGATAGATGTCCTTTATTACTCTGCCAGTGTGTGAATTGCTCTGCCCCTGAGCTCAATTTTTCAACTCGTTTTTTGTGAGCTGAACTCAAGTCCAAAATTTTGGTTCAGGACCTATACTGGTTCCCGGTGGGTGGCTGAGAGTTTGGTTAATTCTTCTTCCTGCCGGGAAATTAGAGTGACATGTGAACGTCCAAATGCCTAACAGCTACTCTCTCATTGTTTCTCCCTCTTCCCTTCCATCCTCTGCCAAATTGGCAACCTGTGCGATCCAGGAGGTTAAAGGGGCTTTCTCTCCAACTTCGGAGATTGATAGTAAGGCAGTTGGAAAGTCAAACCGGAGCACCAGGAGAGGGACTATTCGTAGGATTTTAGAAACCATTTGTATTCACAGGGTGTCCATTCTCTAGGTTTCCCGTACATGTTATAGCTGTAGTAATATTCCCTTCAACCTGGAGAGTTGGGACCAATGGAATGGGGGCCATGCATTTTTGCTTTATAGGGTCTGCATTTGCTCACCGAATCTCACCAATCCTCTCAGTCCCAAGTGTCCAGGCTTATGCCACATCCAGCGGTCATTGTAGATAGGGTCATTCCAGCTTTCATCAGAGACCCTGAAGGAATTGTAAAGAATTTCCCTGTTTTTTCGTTTTGTTTTTGAAATTCCTTTTTATAGTGGGTTTGAGCTGACTCTCGCTGCTATGTTTATGCCAGTCTAGACACACTTGATTCCCTTACAGAGACATATCAATACACAGGTTTTAAGATTCTTACTAGTCAGATCTATTCCTCTGCGGGAAATATGGGGTTTTGAGTCCCTTTCACTGAGGAAGGTGTAGGTCTTGTCTATTCCACAGTTGGTTTTAGATACGGTACCCGTGCTTATATCAAACTCTGGTTTTATGCATCACCCCACCTCTCCTTCCCCCTTAAGCAGGCATAAGAATGTTTTCTAAATGTGAAAATCTGTTCTCTTTCCTAACTCAGTTCTTGTGTAGCCATGTTTACAAGAACTTCATAAGTGATATCTTATGAAAAGTTTCTTTTTCTGTGTGACTTATTTCACTTAGAATCATCGTACCTGAATCCACTCACTTTGCTGCTACTGGTCTTATGACATTGATTTCACGGCTGAGGAATATTCCATCATACGTAAGTACCACAATTTTTTAAACCATTTTTATATTTCCTGGGATATTTAAGGTGTACCCAAGTTGAGGTTCTTGTAAGCAGTGCAGTCCTTAATTTGGGGGTGGCTCTGTCTTATTGATTTTCAGTTTTTCCAAGCTATATTCCCTAGACTGGAAGTGCCCTTGGCTCTGTAGCTCTGTTGTATACTTGTTTTAGGGAACACAATGCACTCCTCCAGTGAGGCAGTTGGCAGTTTACATGCAGCCCATCAGCAGAAAAAGGCGCCCTGTTCTCCAGGGACTGTCTTGCCTTCCTGGTGTTTACATATTTTGTGGATGTCCCTTATGACCAGTGGGAAGAGATACTTCTTTGTAGTGCAGATTTGCATTGCCCGCTTGCTTGCCTGGCGAAAAAGGGTGTATGTGTTATCTCTTGAATATATTCAGGAGTAAATGCATATGCCCTATTTGGCCAAGTGCATCATTGTCGAAGTTGAGCCCCTCTTCCTGTGCATTACACTCGATTCTTACGTACCTCTTGAAATGTGTTTCCTACTATTCTGCCTCACTTACAGTTCGGCCTCGTTGCCGTCCCTCAACAGAGTTTGGACGATAGTTGTCCTTTATTACTCTGCCAGTTTGTGAATTGCTGTGTTCCTGAGCTCCATTTTTAACTCGTTTTTTGTTAGCTGAAGGCAAGTCCAAAATTTTGGTTCAGGACCTATACTGGTTCCCGGTGGGTTGCTGAGACTTTGATTAATACTTCTTCTTGCCGGGAATGTAGAATGACATGTGTCCGTCCAAATGCCTAACAGCTACTCTCTCATTGGTTCTCCCTCTTCCCTTCCATCCTCTGCCAAATTGGCAACCTGTGTGAACCAGTAGGTTAAAGGGGCTTTCTCTCCAAGTTGGGAGACTGATAGTAAAGCAGTTGGAAAGTCAATCCGGAGCATCAGGAGAGGTACTATTCGTTGAGTTTTAGAAAGCTTTCGTATTCACTTTGTGTCCATTCTCTAGGTTTACCTTACATGTTATAGCTGTAGTAATATTCCCTCCAACCTGCAGATTTGGGACCCATGGAATTGGGGCCATGCATTTTTGCTTTAAAGGGTCTGCATTTGCTCACCCAATCTCACCAATCCTCTCAGTCCCAAGTGTCCAGCCTTATGCCACATCCAGCTGTCATTGTAGACAGGGTCATTCCTGGTTTCATCGGAGACCCTGAAGGAATTGTAAAGAATTTCCCTGTTTTTTTGTTTTGTTTTTGAAATTCCTTTTTATAGTGGGTTTGAGCTGATTTTCACTGCCATGTTTATGCCAGTCTAGACACACTTGATTCCCTTACAGAGACATATCAATACATAGGTTTTAAGATTCTTACTAGTCACATATATTTCTCTGTGCAAAATATGGAATTTTGAGTCCCTTTCACTGAGGAAGGTGTAGGTCTTGTCTATTCCATGTTGGTTTTTGGAATGGTACCTGTGCTTATATCACACTCTGGTATTATGCATCACCCCACCTCTCCTTGCCCCTTCAGCGGGCATAGGAGTGTTTTCTAAATGTGAGACTCTGTTCTCTTTCCTAACTCAGTTCATGTGTAGCCATGTTTACAGGATCTTCATAAGTGATATCTTATGATAAGTTTCTTTTTCTGTGTGACTTATTTCACTTAGAATCATCGTACCTGAATCCACTCACTTTGCTGCTACTGGTCCTATGACATTGATTTCTTGGCTGAGGGATATTCTATTGTACGTAAGTACCACAATCTTTTAAACCATTTTTATATTTCCTGGGATATTTAAGGTGTACCCAAGTTGAGGTTCTTGTAAGCAGTGCAGCCCTAAATTAGGGGTTGGCTCTGTCGTATTGATTTTCAGTTTTCCCAAAGTATATTCCCTAGACTGGAAGTGCCCTTGGCTCTGTAGCTCTGTTGTTTACTTGTTTTAGGGAACTCAATGCACTCCTCCAGTGAAGCAGTTGGCAATTTACATCCCGCACATCAGCATAACAAGACTCCCTCTTCTCCAGTGCCTGTCTTGCCTTTCTGGTTTTTACACATTTTGTGGATGTCCGTTTTGACAGGTGGGAAGTGACACTTCTTTGTAGTGCAGATTTGTGTTGCACGCTTGCTTGCTTGGCCAAAAAGTGTGTATGCATTTTCTCAAGAATATATTCAGGAGAAATCGCATACGCCCATTTTGGCCAAGTGCATCATTGTCGAAGTTGTGTCCCTCTTCCTGTGCTTTGCAGGCGATTCGAACGTACCTCTTGAAATCTATTTCCTGCTATTCTTCCTCGCATTCAAGTCCGCCTCGTTTCCTTCACTCAATAGATTTTTGGACGATTGTTGTCCTTTATTACTCTGCCAGTTTGTGAATTGCTTTGCCCCTTTTCTCCATTTCTCAACTCGTTTTTGTTAGCAGAGGGCAAGTCCAAAATTTTGGTTTAGGACCTATACTGGTTCCCGGTGGGTCGCTGAGACTTTGGTTAATTCTTCTCCCTGCTGGGAATTTAGAATGACATGTGCCCGTCCAAATGCCTAACAGCTACTCTCTCTTTGGTTCTCCCACTTCCCTTCCATCATCTGCCAAATTGGCAACCTGTGCGAACCAGTAGGTTAAAGGGGCTTTCTCTCCAAGTTGGGAGATTGATAGTAAAGCAGTTGGAATGTCAAACCGGAGCATCAGGAGAGGGACTATTCGTTAAGTTTTAGAAACCTTTCGTATTCACAATGTGTCCATACTCTAGGTTTCCCTTACATGTTATAGCTGTAGTAATATTCCCTCCAACCTGCAGATTTGGGACCCATGGAATGGGGACATGCATTTTTGCTTTAAAGGGTCTGCATTTTCTCACCCAATCTCACCAATCCTCGCAGTCCCATGTGTCCAGCCTTATGCCACATCCAGCTGTCATTGTAGACAGGGTCATTCCTGGTTTCATCGGAGACCCTGAAGGAATTGTAAAGAATTTCCCTGTTTTTTTGTTTTGTTTTTGAAATTCCTTTTTATAGTGGGTTTGAGCTGATTTTCACAGCCATGTTTATGCCAGTCTAGACACACTTGATTCCCTTACAGAGACATATCAATACATAGGTTTTAAGATTCTTACTAGTCACATATATTCCTCTGTGCAAAATATGGAATTTTGAGTCCCTTTCACTGAGGAAGGTGTAGGTCTTGTCTATTCCATGTTGGTTTTTGGAATGGTACCTGTGCTTATATCACACTCTGGTTTTATGCATCACCCCACCTCTCCTTGCCCCTTCAGCGGGCATAGGAGTGTTTTCTAAATGTGAGACTCTGTTCTCTTTCCTAACTCAGTTCATGTGTAGCCATGTTTACAGGATCTTCATAAGTGATACCTTATGATATGTTTCTTTTTCTGTGTGACTTATTTCACTTAGAATCATCGTACCTGAATCCACTCCCTTTACTGCTACTGGTCTTATGACATTGATTTCATGGCTGAGGGATATTCTATCGTACGTAAGTACCACAATCTTTTAAACCATTTTTATATTTCCTGGGATATTTAAGGTGTACCCAAGTTGAGGTTCTTGTAAGCAGTGCTGCCCTAAATAAGGGGGTGGCTCTGTCGTATTGATTTTCAGTTTTACCAAAGTATATTCCCTAGACTGGAAGTGCCCTTGGCTCTGTAGCTCTGTTGTTTACTTGTTTTAGGGAACTCAATGCACTCCTCCAGTGAAGCAGTTGGCAATTTACATCCCGCACATCAGCATAACAAGGCTCCCTCTTCTCCAGTGCCTGTCTTGCCTTTCTGGTTTTTACACATTTTGTGGATGTCCGTTTTGACAGGTGGGAAGTGACACTTCTTTGTAGTGCAGATTTGTGTTGCACACTTGCTTGCTTGGCCAAAAAGGGCGTATGCATTTTCTCAAGAATATATTCAGGAGAAATCGCATACGCCCATTTTGGCCAAGTGCATCATTATCGAAGTTCTGTCCCTCTTCCTGTGCTTTGCAGGCGATTCCAACGTACCTCTTGAAATCTATTTCCTGCTATTCTTCCTCGCATTCAAGTCCGCCTCGTTTCCTTCACTCAACAGATTTTTGGACGATTGTTGTCCTTTATTACTGTGCCAGTTTGTGAATTGCTTTGCCCCTTTTCCCCATTTTTCAACTCTTTTTTTGTTAGCAGAGGGCAAGTCCAAAATTTTGGTTTAGGACCTATACTGGTTCCCGGTGGGTCGTTGAGACTTTGGTTAATTCTTCTTCCTGCTGGGAATTTAGAATGACATGTGCCCGTCCAAATGCCTAAGAGCTACTCTCTCTTTGGTTCTCCCTCTTCCCTTCCATCCTCTGCCAAATTGGCAACATGTGCGAACCAGTAGGTTAAAGGGGCTTTCTCTCCAAGTTGGGAGATTGATAGTAAAGCAGTTGGAAAGTCAAACCGGAGCATCAGGAGAGGGACTATTCGTTGAGTTTTAGAAACCTTTCGTATTCACATTGTGTCAATTCTCTAGGTTTCCCTTACATGTTATAGCTGTAGTAATTTTCCCTCCAACCTGCAGATTTGGGACCCATGGAATGGGGCCATGCATTTTTGCTTTAAAGGGTCTGCATTTTCTCACCCAGTCTCACCAATCCTCGCAGTCCCATGTGTCCAGCCTTATGCCACATCCAGCTGTCATTGTAGACAGGGTCATTCCTGGTTTCATCGGAGACCCTGAAGGAATTGTAAAGAATTTCCCTGTTTTTTTGTTTTGTTTTTGAAATTCCTTTTTATAGTGGGTTTGAGCTGATTTTCACAGCCATGTTTATGCCAGTCTAGACACACTTGAATCCCTTACAGAGACATATCAATACATAGGTTTTAAGATTCTTACTAGTCACATATATTCCTCTGTGCAAAATATGGAATTTTGAGTCCCTTTCACTGAGGAAGGTGTAGGTCTTGTCTATTCCATGTTGGTTTTTGGAATGGTACCTGTGCTTATATCACACTCTGGTATTATGCATCACCCCACCTCTCCTTGCCCCTTCAGCGGGCATAGGAGTTTTTTCTAAATGTGAGACTCTGTTCTCTTTCCTAACTCAGTTCATGTGTAGCCATGTTTACAGGATCTTCATAAGTGATATCTTATGATAATTTTCTTTTACTGTGTGACTTATTTCACTTAGAATCATCGTACCTGAATCCACTCACTTTGCTGCTACTGGTCTTATGACATTGATTTCATGGCTGAGGTATATTCCATCGTACGTAAGTATCACAATATTTTGAACCATTTTTATATTTCCTGGGATATTAAAGGTGTACACAAGTTGAGGTTCTTGTAGCAGTGCAGCCCTAAATTTAGGGGTGGCTTTGTCTGTTTAATTTTCAGTTTTTCCACGGTATATTCCCTAGACGAGAAGTGCCTTCGGCTCTGTAGCTCTGTTGTTTATTTGTTTTAGGGAACACAATGCACTCCTCCAGTAAGGCAGTTGGCAATTTACATCCCGCCCATCAGCATAACAAGTCTCCCTGTTCTCCAGGGCCTGTGTTGCCTTTCTGGTTTTTACACATTTTGTGGATGTCCCTTTTGACCATTGGGAAGTGATACTTATTTGTAGTGCAGATTTGCATTGCCCACTTGCTTGCTTGGCCAAATAGGGCATATTCATTTTCTCCTGAATATATTCTGGAGAAAACGCACACGCCCTTTTTGCCCCAGTGCATCATTGTCGAAGTTGTGCTCCTCTTCCTGTGCTTTACAGGCGAATCCTACGTACCTCTTGAAATCAGTTTCCTGCTATTCTGCCTCGATTTCAAGTCCGCCTCGTATCCTTCCCTCAACAGATTTTTGGACGATAGTTGTCCTTTATTACTCTGACAGTTTGTGAATTGCTGTGCCCCTGAGCTCCTTTTATCAACTCGTTTTTTTGTGAGCTGAACGCAAGTCCAAAATTTTGGTTCAGGACCTATACTGGTTCCCGGTGGGTGGCTGAGCCTTTGGTTAATTCTTCTTCGTGCCGGGAAATTAGAGTGACATGTGCCCGTCCAAATGCCTAACAGCTACTCTCTCATTGGTTCTCCCTCTTCCCTTCCATCCTCTGCCAAATTGTCAACATGTGCGAACCAGGAGGTTAAAGGGTCTGTCTCTCCATGTTGGGAGATTGATAGTAAAGCAGTTGGAAAGGCAAACCGGAGCACCAGGAGAAGGACTATTCGTTGAGTTTTAGAAACCTTTCGTATTCACAGTGTGTCCATTCTCTAAGTTTCCATACATATTATAGCTGTAGTAATATTCCCTTCAACCTGGAGAGTTGTGACCCATGGAATGGGGGCCATGCATTATTGCTTTAAAGGGTCTGCATTTGCTCACACAAACTCACCAATCCTCTCAGTTCCAAGTGTCCAGCATTATTCCACATCCAGCTTTCATTGTAGATAGGTTCATTCCAGGTTTCATCACAGACCCTGAAGGAATTGTAAAGAATTTCGCTGTATTTTTGTTTTGTGTTTGAAATTCCTTTTTATACTGAGTTTGAACTTATTCTCGCTGACATGTTTACGCCAGTCTAGACACCATTGATTCCATTATGGAGACATATCAATACATAGGTTTTAAGATTATTACTAGTCAGATATATTCCTCTTTGTGAAATATGGGGTTTTGAGTCCCTTTCAATGGAAGGTGTATGTCTTGTCTATTACAAAGTTGGTTTTAGAAATGGTACCTGTGCTTATGTCAAACTCTGGTTTTATGCATCACCCCACCTCTCCTTCCCCCTTAAGCAGGCATAAGAGTGTTTTCTAAATGTGAGACTCTGTTCTCTTTCCTAACTCAGTTCATGTGTAGCCATGTTTACAGCATCTTCATAAGTTATATATTATGATAAGTTTCTTTTTCTCTGTGACTTATTTCATTTAGAGTCATCGTACCTGAATCCACTCACTTTGCTGCTACTGGTCTTATGACATTGATTTCATGGCTGAGGGATATTCCATCATACGTAAGTATCATAATTTTTTGAACCATTTTTATATTTCCTGGGATATTTAAGGTGTAGCCAAGTTGAGGTTCTTGTAAGCTGTGCAGCCATAAATTTGGGGGTGGCTCTGTCTTATTGATTTTCAGCATTCCCAAGGTATATTCCCTAGACTGGAAGTGCCCTTGGCTCTGTAGTTCTTTTGTTTACTTGTTTTAGGGAACACAATGCACTCTCCACTGAGTCAGTTGGCAGTTTACATCACGCTGATAGGAATAACAAGGCTCCCTGTTCTCTAGGGCCTGTCTTGCCTTTCTGGTTTTTACACATTTTGTGGATGTCCCTTTTGACCCCTGGGAAGTGATACTTCTTTGTAGTGCAGATTTGAATTGCCCGCTTGCTTGCTTGGCCAAAAAGGGTGTATGCATTTTCTCCAGAATATATTCAGGAGAAAACACATACAACCTTTTTGGCCAAGTGCATCATTGTCGAAGTTGTGCCCCTCTTCCTGGACTTTAGAGGCGATTCCTATGTACCTCTTGAAATCAGTTTCCTACTATTCTGCCTCGCTTTCAAGAGCGCCTCGTTCCCTTCCCGCAACAGATTTTTGGATGATAGTTGTCCTTTATTAATCTGCCAGTTTGTGAATTGCTGTGCCCCTGAGCTCCATTTATCAATTCGTTATTTGTGAGCTGAACGCAAGTCCAAAATTTTGGTTCAGGACCTATACTGGTTCCCGGTGGGTGGCTGAGACTTTGGTTAATACTTCTTCCTGACGGGAAATTAGAGAGACATGTGCCCGTCCAAATGCCTAACAGCTTCTCTATCATTGGTTCTCCCTCTTCCCTTCCATCCTCTGCAAAATTGGCAACCTGTGCGAACCAGGAGCTAAAAGGGGCTGTCTCTCCAATTTGGGATATTGACAGTAAAGCAGTTGGAAAGTCAAACCGGAGCACCAGGAGAGGGACTATTCGTTGAGTTTTAGAAACCATTTGTATTCAGAGTGTGTACATTCTATAGGTTTCGCGTACATGTTATAGCTATTGTAATATTCCCTTCAACCTGGAGAGTTGGGACCCATGAAATGGGGGCCATGAATTATTGCTTTAAAGGGTCTGCATTTGCTCACCCAATCTCACCAATCCTCTCAGCCCCAGGTGTCCAGCCTTATGCCACATCCAGCTGTCATTGTAGATATGGTCATTCCAGGATTCATCAGATAACGTGAAGGAACTGTAAAGAATTTCCCTGTTTTTTGGTTTTGCTTTTGAAATTCCTTTTTATAGTGAGTTTGAGCTGATTCTCGCTGCCATGTTTACGCCAGTCTAGACACACATGATTCCCTTACAGAGACGTATCAATACATAGGTTTTAAGATTCTTACTAGTCAGGTCTATTGCTCTGCGGGAAATATGGGGTTTTGAACCCTTTCACTGAGGAAGGTGTAGGTCTTTTCTATTCCAAAGTTGGTTTTAGAAACGGTACCTGAGCTTATATCAAACTCTGGTTTTATGCATCACCCCACCTCACCTTCCCCCTTAAGCAGGCATAACAGTGTTTTCTAAATGTGAGACTCTGTTCTCTTTCTTAACTCAGTTCATGTGTAGCCATGTTTACAGGATCTTCATAAGTGATTTCTTATGATTTGTTTCTTTTTCTGTGTGACTTATTTCTCTTAGAATCATCGTACCTGAATCCACTCACTTTGTTGCTGCTGATCTTATGACATTGATTTCAGGGCTGAGGGATATTCCATCGTACATAAATACCACAATTTTTTGAACAATTTTATATTTCCTGGGATATTTAAGGTGTACCCAAGCTGAGGTTCTTGTAAGCAGTGAAGCCCTAAATTTGGGGGTGGCTCTGTCTTATTGATTTTCAGTTTTCAAAAGGTATATTCCCTACACTGGAAGTGCCCTTGGCTCTGTAGCTCTGTTGTTTACTTGTTTTAGGGAATGCAATGCAGTCCTCCAATGAGGCAGTATGCAATTTACATCCCGCCCATCAGCATAACAAGGCTCCCTGTTCTCCAGGGCCTGTCTTGCCTTTCTGGTTTTTACACATTTTGTGGATCTCCCTTTTGACCGGAGGGAAGTGATACTGCTTTGTAGTGCAGATTTGCATTGCCCGCTTGCTTGCTTGGCCAAAAAGGGCGTATGCGTTTTCTCCTGAATATATTCAGGAGAAAACGCATACGCCCTATTTGGCCAAGTGCGTCATTGTCGAAGTTGTGCCCATCTTCCTGTGCTTTAAAGGCGATTCCAACGTACCTCTTGAAATCTGTTTCCTGCTATTCTGTCTCTCTTTCAAGTCCGCCTCGCTGCCTTCCCTCAACAGATTTTTTGGACGATAGTTGTCCTTTATTACTCTGCCAGTTTGTGAATTGCTGTGTCCCTGAGCTCCATTATTCAACTATTTTTTTGTGAGCTGTACGCAAGTCCAAAATTTTGGTTCAGGACCTATACTGGTTCCCGGTGGGTGGCTGAGACTGTGGTTAATTCTTCTTCCTGCCGGAAATTAGAGTGACATGTGCCCGTCCAAATGCCTAACAGCTACTCTCTCATTGGTTCTCCCTCTTCCCTTCCATCCTCTGCCAAATTGGCAACCTGTGCGAACCAGGAGGTTAAAGGGGTTGTCTCTCCAAGTTGGGAGATTGATAGTAAAGCAGTTGGAAAGTCCAAGTGGAGCACCAGGAGAGGGACTACTCGTTGAGTTTTAGAAACCTTTTGTATTCACAGTGTGTCCATTCTCTAGGTTTCCCGTACATGTTATAGCTGTAGTAATATACCCTTCAACATGGAGAGTTGGGACCCATGGAATGGGGGCCATGCATTTTTGCTTTAAAGGGTCTGCATTTGCTCACCCAATCTCACCAATCCTCTCAGTCCCAGGTGTCCAGCCTTATGCCACATCCAGCTGTCATTGTAGATAGGGTCATTCCAGGTTTCATCAGAGACCCTGAAGGAAATGTAAAGAATTTCCCTGTTTTTTGGTATTGTTTTTGAAATTCCTTTTTATAGTGTGTTTGAGCTGATTCTCGCTGCCATGTTTATGCCAGTCTAGACACACTTGATTCCCTTACAGAGACATATCAATACATAGGTTTTAAGATTCTTACTAGTCAGATCTATTCCTCTGCAGGAAATATGGGGTTTTGAACCCTTTCACTGAGGAAGGTGTAGGTCTTTTCTATTCCAAAGTTGGTTTTAGAAATGGTACCTGTGCTTATATCAAACTCTGGTTTTATGCATCACCCCACCTCTCCTTTCCCCTTAAGCAGGCATATGAGTGTTTTCTAATTGTGAGACTCTGTTCTCTTTCCTAACTCAGTTCATGTGTAGACATGTTTACAGGATCTTCATAAGTGATATCTTATGATAAGTTTCTTTTTCTGTGTGACTTATTTCACTTAGAATCATCGTACCTGAATCCACTCACTTTGCTGCTCCTGGTCTTATGACATTGATTTCATGGCTGAGGGATATTCCATCGTACATAAATACCACAGATTTTGGAACCATTTTTATATTTCCTGGGATATTTAAGGTGTACCCAAGTTGAGGTTCTTGTAAGCAGTGCAGCCCTAAATTTGGGGGTGGCACTGTCTTATTGATTTTCAGTTTTCCCAAGGTATATTCCCTAGACTGGAAGTGCCCTTGGCTCTGTAGCTCTGTTGTTTACTTGTTTTAGGGAACGCAATGCACTCCTCCAGTGAGGCAGTTGGCAATTTACATCCCACCCATCAGCATAACAAGGCTCCATGTTCTCCAGGGCCTGTCTTGCCTTTCTGGTTTTTACACATTTTGTGGATGACCCTTTTGAACGGTGGGAAGTGATACTTCTTTGTAGTGCAGATTTGCATTGCCCGCTTGCTTGCTTGGGCAAAAAGGGCGTATGCGTTTTCTCCTGAATATATTCAGGAGAAAACGCATACGCCCTTTTTGGCCAAGTGCGTCATTGTCGAAGTTGTGCCCCTCTTCCTGTGCTTTAAAGGCGATTCCAACGTACCTCTTGAAATCTGTTTCCTGCTATTCTGTCTCTCTTTCAAGTCCGCCTCGCTGCCTTCCCTCAACAGATTTTTTGGACGATAGTTGTCCTTTATTACTCTGCCAGTTTGTGAATTGTTGTGCCCCTGAGCTCCATTTTTCAACTCGTTTTTTGTGAGCTGTACGCAAGTCCAAAATTTTGGTTCAGGACCTATACTGGTTCCCGCTGGGTGGCTGAGACTGTGGTTAATTCTTCTTCCTGCCGGAAAATTAGAGTGACATAGGCCCGTCCAAATGCCTAACAGCTACTCTCTCATTGGTTCTCCCTCTTCCCTTCCATCCTCTGCGAAATTGGCAACCTGTGCGAACCAGGAGGTTAAAGGGTTTGTCTCTCCAAGTTGGGAGATCGATTGTAAACAGTTGGAAAGTCAAAGCGGAGCACCAGGAGAGGGACTACTCGTTGAGTTTTAGAAACCTTTTGTATCCACAGTGTGTCCATTCTCTTGGTTTCCCGTACATGTTATAGCTGTAGTAATATTCCCTTCAACATGGAGAGTTGGGGCCCATGTAATGGGGGCCATGCATTTTTGCTTTAAAGGGTCTGCATTTGCTCACCCAATCTCACCAATCCTCTCACTCCCAGGTGTCCAGCCTTTTGCCACATCCAGCTGTCATTGTAGATAGGGTCATTCCAGGTTTCATCAGAGACCCTGAAGGAAATGTAAAGAATTTCCCTGTTTTTTGGTTTTGTTTTTGAAATTCCTTTTTATAGTGGGTTTGAGCTGATTCTCGCTGTCATGTTTATGCCAGTCTAGACACACTTGATTCCCTTACAGTGACATATCAATACATAGGATTTAAGATTCTTACTAGTCAGATCTATTCCTATGCGGGAAATATGGGGTTTTGAGTCCCTTTCCCTGAGGAAGGTGTATGTCTTGTCTATTCCACAGTTGGTTTTAGAAATGGTACCTGTGCTTATATCAAACTCTGGTTTTATGCATCACCCCACCTCTCCTTTCCCCTTAAGCCGGCATAAGAGTGTTTTCTAAATGTGAGACTCTGTTCTCTTTCCTAACTCAGTTCATGTGTAGCCATGTTTACAGGATCTTCATAAGTGATATCTTATGATAAGTTTCATTTTCTGTCAGACTTATTTCACTTAGAATCATCGTACCTGAATCCACTGACTTTGCTGCTCCTGGTCTTATGACATTGATTTCATGGCTGAGGGATATTCCATCGTACATAAATACCACAGGTTTTTGAACAATTTTTATATTTCCTGGGATATTTAAGGTGTACCCAAATTGAGGTTCTTGTAAGCAGTGCAGCCCTATATTTGGGGGTGGCTCTGTCTTATTGATTTTCAGTTTTCCCAAGGTATATTCCCTAGACAGGAAGTGTCCTTGGCTCTGTAGCTCTGTTGTTTACTTGTTTTAGGGAACGCAATGCACTCCTCCACTGTGGCAGTTGGCAATTTACATCCCGACCATCAGCATAACAAGTCTCCCTCTTCTCCAGGGCCTGTCTTGACTTTCTGGTTTTTACACATTTGTGGATGTCCCTTTTGACCGTTGGGATGTGATACTTCTTTGTAGTGCAGATTTGCATTGCCCGCTTGTTTGCTTGGCCAAAAAGGGCGTATGCGTTTTCTCCTGAATATATTCAGGAGAAAACGCATACGCCCTTTTTGGCCAAGTGCGTCATTGTCAAAGTTGTGCCCCTCTTCCTGTGCTTTAAAGGCGATTCCAACGTACCTCTTGAAATCTGTTTCCTGCTATTCTGCCTCGCTTTCAAGTCCGCCTCGTTGCCTTCCCTCAACAGATTTTTGGACGATAGTTGTCCTTTATTTCTCTGCCAGTTTGTGAATTGCTGTGCCCCTGAGCTCCATTTTTCAACTCGTTTTTTGTGAGCTGTACGCAAGTCCAAAATTTTGGATCAGTACCTATACTGGTTCCCGGTGGGTGGCTGAGACTCTGGTTAATTCTTCTTCCTGCCGGGAAATTAGAGTGACATGTGCCCGTCCAAATGCCTAACAGCTACTCTCTCATTGGTTCTCCCTCTTCCCTTCCATCCTCTGTGAAATTGGCAAGCTGTGCGAACCAGGAGGTTAAAGGGGTTGTCTCTCCAAGTTGGGAGATTGATAGTAAAGCAGTTGGAAAGTCAAACCGGAGCACCAGGAGAGGGACTACTCGTTGAGATTTAGAAAACTTTTGTATTCACAGTGTTTCCATTCTCTAGGTTTCCTGTACATTTTATAGCTGTAGCAATATTCCCTTCAACATGGAGAGTTGGGACCCATGGAATGGGGGCCATGCATTTTTGCTTTAAAGGGTCTGCATTTGCTCACCCAATCTCACCAATCCTCTGAGTCCCAAGTGTCCAGCCTTATGCCACATCCAGCTGTCATTGTAGATAGGGTCATTCCAGGTTTCATCAGGGACCCTGAAGGAAATGTAAAGAATTTCCCTGTTTTTTGGTTTTGTTTTTGAAATTCCTTTTTATACTGCGGTTGAGCTGATTCTCGCTGCCATGTTTATGCCAGTCTAGACACACATGATTCCCTTACAGAGACATATCAATACATAGGTTTTAAGATTCTTACTTGTCAGATCTATTCCTCTGCGGGAAATATGGGGTTTTGAGTCCGTTTCACTGAGGAAGGTGTAGGTCTTGTCTACTCCACAGTTGGTTATAGAAATGGTACCTGTGCTTATATCAAATTCTGGTTTTATGCATCACCCCAACTCTCCTCTCCCATTAAGCAGGCATAAGAGTGTTTTCTAACTGTGAGACTCTGTTCTCTTTCCTAACTCAGTTCATGTGTAGCCATGTTTACAGGATCTTCATAAGTGATATCTTATGATAAGTTTCTTTTTCTGTGTGACTTATTTCACTTAGAATCATCGTACCTGAATCCACTCACTTTGCTGCTCCTGCTCTTATGACTTTGATTTCATGGCTGAGGGATATTCCATCGTACATAAATACCACAGTTTTTTGAACCATTTTTATATTTCCGGGGATATTTAAGGTGTACCCAAGTTGAGGTTCTTATAAGCAGTGCAGTCCTAAATTTGGGGGTGGCTCTGTCTTATTGATTTTCAGTATTCCCAAGGTATATTCCGTAGACTGGAAGTGCCCTTGGCTCTGTAGCTCTGTTGTTTACTTGTTTTAGGGAACACAATGCACTCCTCCAGTGAGGCAGTTGGCTCTTTACATCCCGCCCATCAGCATAACAAGGCTCCCTGTTCTCCATCGCCTGTCTTGGCTTTCTGGTTTTACACATTTTTGGATGTCCCTTTTGACCGGTGGGAAGTGATACTTCTTTGTAGTGAAGATTTGCATTGCCCGCTTGCTTGCTTGGCCAAAAAGGGCATATGCGTTTTCTCCTGAATATATTTAGGAGAAAACGCATACGCACTTTTTGGCCAAGGGCGTCATTGTCGAAGTTGTGCCCCTCTTCCTGTGCTTTAAAGGCAATTCCTACGTACCTCTTGAAATGTCTTTCCTGCTATTCTGCCTCGCTTTCATGTCCGCCTCGTTGCCTTCCCTCAACAGATTTTTGGACGATAGTTGTCCATTATTACTCTGCCCGTTTGTGAATTGCTGTGTCCCTGAGCTCCATTTTTCAACTCGTTTTTTGTGAGCTGTACGCAAGTCCAAAATTTTGGTTCAGGAACTTTACTTGTTTCCGGTGGGTGGCTGACACTCTGGTTAATTCTTCTTCCTGCCGGGAAATTAGAGTGACATGTGCCCTTCCAAATGCCTAACAGCTACTCTCTCATTGGTTCTCCCTCTTCCCTTCCATCCTCTGCCAAATTGGCAACCTGTGCGAACCAGGAGGTTAAAGGGGCTGTCTCTCCAATTTGGGAGATTGAGAGTAAAGCAGTTGGAAAGTCAAACGGGAGCACCAGGAGAGGGACTATTCGTTGAGTTTTAGAAACCTTTTGTATTCACAGTGTGTCCATTCTCTAGGTTTCCCATACATGTTATAGCTGTAGTAATATTCCCTTCAACATGGAGAGTTGGGACCCATGGAATGGGGGCCATGCATTTTTGCTTTAAAGGGTCTGAATTTGCTCACCCAATCTCACCAATCCTCTCAGTCCCAGGTGTCCAGCCTTATACCACATCCAGCTGTCATTGTAGATAGGGTCATTCCAGGTTTCATCAGAGACCCTGAAGGAAATGTAAAGAATTTCCCTGTTTTTTGTTTTTTTTTTTGAAATTCCTTTTTATAGTGGGTTTGTGCTGATTCTCACTGTCATGTTTATGCCAGTCTAGACACACTTGATTCCCTTACAGAGACATATCAATACATAGGTTTTAAGATTCTTACTAGTCAGATCTATTCCTCTGCGGGAAATATGGGGTTTTGAGTCCCTTTCATTGAGGAAGGTGTATGTCTTGTCTATTCCACAGTTGATTTTAGAAATGGTACCTGTACTTATATCAAACTCTGGTTTTATGCATCACCCCACCTCTCCTTTCCCCTTAAGCAGGCATAAGAGTGTTTTCTAAATGTGAGACTCTGTTCTCTTTCCTAACTCAGTTCATGTGTAGCCATGTTTACAGGATCTTCATAAGTGATATCTTATGATAAGTTTCTTTTTCTGTGTGACTTATTTCACTTAGAATCTTCGTACCTGAATCCACTCACTTTGCTGCTCCTGGGCTTATGACATTGATTTCATGGCTGAGTTATATTCCATCGTACATAAATACCACAGTTTTTTGAACCATTTTTATATTTCCTGGGATATTTAAGGTGTACCCAAGTTGAGGTTCTTGTAAGCAGTGCAACCCTAAATTTGGGGGTGGCTCTGTCTTATTGATTTTCAGTTTTCCCAAGGTATATTCCCTAGACTGGAAGTGCCCTTGGCTCTGTAGCTCTGTTGTTTACTTGTTTAGGGAACACAATGCACTCCTCCAGTGAGGCAGTTGGCAATTTACATCACGCCCATCAGCATAACAAGGCTCCCTGTTCTCCAGGGCCTGTCTTGCCTTGCAGGTTTTTACACATTTGTGGATGTCCCTTTGGACCGGTGGGAAGTGATACTACTTTGTAGTGCAGATTTGCATTGCCCGCTTGCTTGCTTGGCCAAAAAGGGCGTAGGCGTTTTCTCCTGAATATATTCAGGAGAAAACGCATACATCCTTTTTGGCCAAGTGCGTCATTGTCGAAGTTGTGGCCCTCTTCCTGTGCTTTAAATGCGATTCCAACGTACCTGTTGAAATCTGTTTCCTGGTATTCTGCCTCGCTTTCAAGTCCGACTCGTTGCCTTCCCTCAACAGATTTTTGGACGATAGTTGTCCTTTATTACTCTGCCAGTTGGTGAATTGCTGTGCCCCTGAGCTCAATTTTTCAACTAGTTTTTTGTGAGCTGTACGCAAGTCCAAAATTTTGGTTCAGGACCTATACTGGTTTCCGGTGGGTGGCTGAGACTTTGGTTAATTCTTCTTCCTGCCGGGAAATTAGAGTGACATGTGCCCGTCCAAATGCCTAACAGCTACTCTCTCTATGGTTCTCCCTCTTCCCTTCCATCCTCTGCAAAATTGGCAACATGTGCGAACCAGGAGGTTAAAGGGGCTGTCTCTCCAATTTGGGAGATTGAGAGTAAAGCAGCTGGAAAGTCAAACGGGAGCACCAGGAGAGGGACTATTCGTTGAGTTTTAGAAACCTTTTGTATTCACAGTGTGTCCATTCTCTAGGTTTCCCATACATGTTATAGCTGTAGTAATATTCCCTTCAACATGGAGAGTTGGGACCCATGGAATGGGGGCCATGCATTTTTGCTTTAAAGGGTCTGAATTTGCTCACCCAATCTCACCAATCCTCTCAGTCCCAGGTGTCCAGCCTTATACCACATCCAGCTGTCATTGTAGATAGGGTCATTCCAGGTTTCATCAGAGACCCTGAAGGAAATGTAAAGAATTTCCCTGTTTTTTGTTTTTTTTTTTGAAATTCCTTTTTATAGTGGGTTTGTGCTGATTCTCACTGTCATGTTTATGCCAGTCTAGACACACTTGATTCCCTTACAGAGACATATCAATACATAGGTTTTAAGATTCTTACTAGTCAGATCTATTCCTCTGCGGGAAATATGGGGTTTTGAGTCCCTTTCATTGAGGAAGGTGTAGGTCTTGTCTATTCCACAGTTGATTTTAGAAATGGTACCTGTACTTATATCAAACTCTGGTTTTATGCATCACCCCACCTCTCCTTTCCCCTTAAGCAGGCATAAGAGTGTTTTCTAAATGTGAGACTCTGTTCTCTTTCCTAACTCAGTTCATGTGTAGCCATGTTTACAGGATCTTCATAAGTGATATCTTATGATAAGTTTCTTTTTCTGTGTGACTTATTTCACTTAGAATCTTCGTACCTGAATCCACTCACTTTGCTGCTCCTGGGCTTATGACATTGATTTCATGGCTGAGTTATATTCCATCGTACATAAATACCACAGTTTTTTGAACCATTTTTATATTTCCTGGGATATTTAAGGTGTACCCAAGTTGAGGTTCTTGTAAGCAGTGCAACCCTAAATTTGGGGGTGGCTCTGTCTTATTGATTTTCAGTTTTCCCAAGGTATATTCCCTAGACTGGAAGTGCCCTTGGCTCTGTAGCTCTGTTGTTTACTTGTTTAGGGAACACAATGCACTCCTCCAGTGAGGCAGTTGGCAATTTACATCACGCCCATCAGCATAACAAGGCTCCCTGTTCTCCAGGGCCTGTCTTGCCTTGCAGGTTTTTACACATTTGTGGATGTCCCTTTGGACCGGTGGGAAGTGATACTACTTTGTAGTGCAGATTTGCATTGCCCGCTTGCTTGCTTGGCCAAAAAGGGCGTAGGCGTTTTCTCCTGAATATATTCAGGAGAAAACGCATACATCCTTTTTGGCCAAGTGCGTCATTGTCGAAGTTGTGGCCCTCTTCCTGTGCTTTAAATGCGATTCCAACGTACCTCTTGAAATCTGTTTCCTGGTATTCTGCCTCGCTTTCAAGTCCGACTCGTTGCCTTCCCTCAACAGATTTTTGGACGATAGTTGTCCTTTATTACTCTGCCAGTTGGTGAATTGCTGTGCCCCTGAGCTCAATTTTTCAACTAGTTTTTTGTGAGCTGTACGCAAGTCCAAAATTTTGGTTCAGGACCTATACTGGTTTCCGGTGGGTGGCTGAGACTTTGGTTAATTCTTCTTCCTGCCGGGAAATTAGAGTGACATGTGCCCGTCCAAATGCCTAACAGCTACTCTCTCTATGGTTCTCCCTCTTCCCTTCCATCCTCTGCAAAATTGGCAACATGTGCGAACCAGGAGGTTAAAGGGGCTGTCTCTCCAATTTGGGAGATTGATAGTAAAGCAGTTGGAAAGTCAAACCGGAGCACCAGGAGAGGGACTATTCGTTTAGTTTTAGAAACCTTTTCTATTCACTGTGTGTCCATTCTCTAGGTTTCCCATACATGTTATAGCTGTAGTAATATTTCCTTCTACCTGGAGAGTTGGGGCCCATGGAATGGGGGCCATGCATTTTTGCTTTAAAGGGTCTGCATTTGCTCACCCAATCTCACCAATCCTCTCAGTCCCAAGTGTCCAGCCTTATACCACATCCAGCTGTCATTGTAGATAGGGTCATTCCAGGTTTCATCCGAGACCCTGAAGGAAATGTAAAGAATTTCCCTATTTTTTGGGTTTGTTTTTGAAATTCCTTTTTATAGTGGGTTTGACCTGATTCTCGCTGCCATGTTTATGCCAGTCTAGACACACTTGATTCCCTTACATAGACCTATCAATACATAGGTTTTATGTTTCTTACTAGTCAGATCTATTCCTCTGAGGGAAATATCTGGTTTTGAGTCCCTTTCACTAAGGAAGGTGTAGGTCTTCTCTATTCCAAAGTTGGTTTTATAAATGGTACCTGTGTTTATGTCAAACTCTGGTTTTATGCATCACCACACCTCTCCTTCCCCCTTAAGCAGGCATAAGAGTGTTTTCTAAATGTGAGACTCGGTTCTCTTTCCTAACTCAGTTCATGTGCAGCCATGTTTACAGGATCTTTATAAGTGATATCTTATGATAAGTTTCTTTTTCTGTGTGACTTATTTCACTTAGAATCATCGTACCTGAATCCACTAACTTTGCTACTCATGGGCTTATGACATTGATTTCACGGCTGAGGGATATTCCATCGTACATAAGTACTACAATTTTTTTAACCATTTTTATATTTCCTGGGATATTTAAGGTGTACACAACTTGAGGTTCTTATAAGCAGTGCAGCCCTAAATTTGGGGGTGGCTCTGTCTTATTGATTTTCAGTTTTCCCAAGGTATATTCCCTAGACTGGAAGTGCCCTTGGCTCTGTAGCTCTGTTGTTTACTTGTTTTAGGGAAAGCAATGCACTCCTCCAGTGAGGCAGTTGGCAATTTGCATCCCGCCCATCAGCATAACAAGGCTCCATGTTCTCGAGGGCCTGTCTTGCCTTTCTGGTTTTTACACATTTGTGGATGTCCCTTTTGACCGGTGGGAAGTGATACTTCTTTGTAGTGCAGATTTGCATTGCCCGCTTGCTTGCTTGGCCAAAATGGGGGAATGCGTTTTCTCCTGAATATATTCAGGAGAAAACGCATACGCCCTTTAGCCAAGTGCGTCATTGTTGAAGTTGTGCCCCTCTTCCTGTGCTTTAAAGGCGATTCCAACGTACCTCTTGAAATCTGATTCCTGGTATTCTGCCTCACATTCAAGTCCGCCTCGTTGGCTTCCCTCAACAGATTTTTGGACGATAGTTGTCCTTTATTACTCTGCCAGTTGGTGAATTGCTGTGACCCTCAGCTCAATTTTTCAACTCGTTTTTTGTGAGCTGTACGCAAGTCCAACATTTTGGTTCAGGACCTATACTGGTTCCCGGTGGGTGGCTGAGACTTTGGTTAATTCTTCTTCCTGCCGGGAAATTAGAGTGATATGTGCCCCTCCAAATGCCTAACAACTACTCTCTCTATGGTTCTCCCTCTTCCCATCCGTCCTCTGCAAAATTGGCAACATGTGCGAACCAGGAGCTTAAAGGGGCTGTCTCTCCAATTTGGGAGATTGATAGTAAAGCAGTAGGAAAGTCAAACCAGAGCACCACGAGAGGGACTATTCGTTGAGTTTATAAACCTTTTGTTTTCACAGTGTGTCCATTCTCTAGGTTTCCCATACATGTTATAGCTGTAGTAATATTCCCTTCAACCTGGAGAGTTGGGACCCATGGTATGATAGCCATGCATTATTGCTTTAAAGGGTCTGCATTTGGTCACCCAATCTCAACAATCCTCTCAGTCCCAAGTGTCCAGCCTTATACCATATCCAGCTGTCATTGTAGATAGGGTCATTCCAGGTTTCATCACAGACCCTGAAGGAATTGTAAAGAATTTCCCTGTTTTTTGGTTTTGTTTTTGAAATTCCTTTTTATAGTGGGTTTGAGCTGATTCTCGCTGCCATGTTTATGCCAGTTTAGACACACTTGATTCCCTTACAGAGACATATCAATACAGAGGTTTTATGTTTCTTACTAGTCAGATCTATTCCTCTGTGGGAAATATGGGGTTTTGAGTCCCTTTCACTGAGGAAGGTGTAGGTCTTGTCTATTCCAAAGTTGGTTTTAGAAATGGTATCTGTGCTTATGTCAAACTCTGGTTTTATGCATCACCCCACTTCTCCTTCCCCCTTAAGCAGGCATAAGAGTGTTTTCTAAATGTGAGACTCTGTTCTCTTTCCTAACTCAGTTCTTGTGCAGCCATGTTTACAGGATCCTCATAAGTGATATCATATGATAAGTTTCTTTTTCTGTGTGACTTATTTCACTTAGAATCAACGTACATGAATCCACTCACTTTGCTGCTCCTGGGCTTATGACATTGATTTCATGGCTGAGGGATATTCCATCGTACATAAGTACTACAATTTTTTGTACCATTTTTATATTTCCTGGGATATTTAAGGTGTACCCAAGTTGAGGTTCTAGTAAGCAGTGCAGCCCTAAATTTGGGGGTGGCTCTGTCTTATTGATTTTCAGTTTTCCCAAGGTATATTCCCTAGACTGAAAGTGCCCTTGGCTCTGTAGCTCTGTTGTTTACTTGTTTTAGGGAACACAATGCACTCCTCCAGTGAGGCAGTTGGCAATTTACATCCCGCCCATGAGCATAACAAGGCTCCCTGTTCTCCAGGGCCTGTCTTGGCTTTCTGGTTTTACACATTTTTGGATGTCCCTTTTGACCGGTGTGAAGTGATACTTCTTTGTAGTGAAGATTTGCATTGCCCGCTTGCTTGCTTGGCCAAAAAGGGCATATGCGTTTTCTCCTGAATATATTCAGGAGAAAACGCATACGCACTTTTTGGCCAAGGGCGTCATTGTCGAAGTTGTGCCCCTCTTCCTGTGCTTTAAAGGCAATTCCTACGTACCTCTTGAAATCTCTTTCCTGCTATTCTGCCTCGCTTTCATGTCCGCCTCGTTGCCTTCCCTCAACAGATTTTTGGACGATAGTTGTCCATTATTACTCTGCCCGTTTGTGAATTGCTGTGCCCCTGAGCTCCATTTTTCAACTCGTTTTTTGTGAGCTGTACGCAAGTCCAAAATTTTGGTTCAGGAACTTTACTTGTTTCCGGTGGGTGGCTGACACTCTGGTTAATTCTTCTTCCTGCCGGGAAATTAGAGTGACATGTGCCCGTCCAAATGCCTAACAGCTAATCTCTCATTGGTTCTCCCTCTTCCCTTCCATCCTCTGCCAAATTGGCAACCTGTGCGAACCAGGAGGTTAAAGGGGCTGTCTCTCCAATTTGGGAGATTGAGAGTAAAGCAGTTGGAAAGTCAAACGGGAGCACCAGGAGAGGGACTATTCGTTGAGTTTTAGAAAACTTTTGTATTCACAGTGTGTCCATTCTCTAGGTTTCCCATACATGTTATAGCTGTAGTAATATTCCCTTCATCATGGAGAGTTGGGACCCATGGAATGGGGGCCATGCATTTTTGCTTTAAAGGGTCTGAATTTGCTCACCCAATCTCACCAATCCTCTCAGTCCCAGGTGTCCAGCCTTATACCACATCCAGCTGTCATTGTAGATAGGGTCATTCCAGGTTTCATCAGAGACCCTGAAGGAAATGTAAAGAATTTCCCTGTTTTTTGTTTTTTTTTGAAATTCCTTTTTATACTGGTTTTGTGCTGATTCTCACTGTCATGTTTATGCCAGTCTAGACACACTTGATTCCCTTACAGAGACATATCAATACATAGGTTTTAAGATTCTTACTAGTCAGATCTATTCCTCTGCGGGAAATATGGGGTTTTGAGTCCCTTTCATTGAGGAAGGTGTAGGTCTTGTCTATTCCACAGTTGATTTTATAAATGGTACCTGTACTTATATCAAACTCTGGTTTTATGCATCACCCCACCTCTCGTTTCCCCTTAAGCAGGCATAAGAGTGTTTTCTAAATGTGAGACTCTCTTCTCTTTCCTAACTCAGTTCATGTGTAGCCATGTTTACAGGATCTTCATAAGTGATATCTTATGATAAGTTTCTTTTTCTGTGTGACTTATTTCACGTAGAATCTTCGTACCTGAATCCACTCACTTTGCTGCTCCTTGGCTTATGACATTGATTTCATGGCTGAGTTATATTCCATCGTACATAAATACCACAGTTTTTTGAACCATTTTTATATTTCCTGGGATATTTAAGGTGTACGCAAGTTGAGGTTCTTGTAAGCAGTGCAACCCTAAATTTGGGGGTGGCTCTGTCTTATTGATTTTCAGTTTTCCCAAGGTATATTCCCTAGACTGGAAGTGCCCTTGGCTCTGTAGCTCTGTTGTTTACTTGTTTAGGGAACACAATGCACTCCTCCAGTGAGGCAGTTGGCAATTTACATCACGCCCATCAGCATAACAAGGCTCCCTGTTCTCCAGGGCCTGTCTTGCCTTGCAGGGTTTTACACATTTGTGGATGTCCCTTTGGACCGGTGGGAAGTGATACTCCTTTGTAGTGCAGATTTGCATTGCCCGCTTGCTTGCTTGGCCAAAAAGGGCGTAGGCGTTTTCTCCTGAATATATTCAGGAGAAAACGCCTATGCCCTTTTTGGCCAAGTGCGTCATTGTCGAAGTTGTGGCCCTCTTCCTGTGCTTTAAATGCGATTCCAACGTACCTCTTGAAATCTGTTTCCTGGTATTCTGCCTCGCTTTCAAGTCCGACTCGTTGCCTTCCCTCAACAGATTTTTGGATGATAGTTGTCCTTTATTACTCTGCCAGTTTGTGAATTGCTGTGACCCTGAGCTCAATTTTTCAACTCGTTTTTTGTGAGCTGTACGCAAGTGCAAAATTTTGGTTCACGACCTATACTGGTTCCCGGTGGGTAGCTGAGACTTTAGATAATTCTTCTTCCTGCAGGGAAATTAGTGTGACATGTGCCCGTCCAAATGCCTAACAGCTACTCTCTCTTTGGTTCTCCCTCTTCCCCTCAATCCTCTGCAAATTTGGCAACCTGTGCGAACCAGGAGCTTAAAGGGGCTGTCTCTCCAATTTGGGAGATTGATAGTAAGGCAGTTAGAAAGTCAAACCGGAGCACCAGGAGAGGGACTATTTGTTGAGTTTATAAACCTTTTGTATTCACAGTGTGTCCATTCTCTAGGTTGACCATACATGTTATAGCTGTAGTAATATTCCCTTCAACCTGGAGAGTTGGGACCCATGGAATGGGGGCCATGCATTTTTGCTTTAAAGGGTCTGAATTTGCTCACCCAATCTCACCAATCCTCTGAGTCCCAAGTGTCCAGCCTTATGACACATCCATCTGTCATTGTAGATAGGGTCATTCCAGGTTTCATTAGGGAGCCTGAAGGAAATGGAAAGAATTTCCCTGTTTTTTGGTTTTGTTTTTAAAATTCCTTTTTATAGTGGGTTTGAGCTGATTCTCGCTGCCATGTTTATGCCAGTCTACACACACTTCATTCCCTTACAGAGACATATCAATACATAGCTTTTAAGATTCTTACTAGTCAGATCTATTCCTCTGCGGGAAATATGGGGTTTTGAGTCCCTTTCACTGAGGAAGGTGTAGGTCTTGTCTATTCCACAGTTGGTTTTAGAAATGGTACCTGTACTTATATCAAACTCTGGTTTTATGCATCACTCCACCTCTCCTTTCCCCTTAAGCAGGCATAAGAGTGTTTTCTAAATGTGAGACTCTGTTCTCTTTCCTAACTCAGTTCATGTGTAGCCATGTTTACAGGATCTTCATAAGTGATATCTTATGATAAGTTTCTTTTTCTGTGTGACTTATTTCACTTAGATTCATCGTACCTCAATCCACTCACTTTGCTGCTCCTGGGCTTATGACATTGATTTCATGGCTGTGGGATATTCCATCGTACATAAATACCACAATTTTTTGAACCATTTTTATATTTCCTGGGATATTTAAGGTGTACCCAAGTTGAGCTTCTT
Source organism: Mesoplodon bidens (assembly GCF_964165515.1). NCBI lineage: Eukaryota > Metazoa > Chordata > Mammalia > Artiodactyla > Ziphiidae > Mesoplodon > Mesoplodon bidens. Next base: position 48,911 of record NW_027671497.1, read on the forward strand.
GTAAGCAGTGCAGCCCTAAATTTGGGTGTGGCTCTGTCTTATTGATTTTCAGTTTTCCCAAGGTATATTCCCTAGACTGGAAGTGCCCTTTGCTCTGTAGCTCTGTTGTTTACTTGTTTTAGGGAACACAATGCACTCCTCCAGTGAGGCAGTTGGCAATTTACATCCCGCCCATCAGCATAACAAGGCTCCCTGTTCTCCAGGGCCTGTCTTGCCTTTCTGGTTTTTACACATTTGTGGATGTCCCTTTTGACCGGTGGGAAGTGATACTTCTTTGTAGTGCAGATTTGCATTGCCCGCTTGCTTGCTTGGCCAAAAAGTGCGTATGCGTTTTCTCCTGAATATATTCAGGAGAAAACGCATACGCCCTTTTTGGCCAAGTGCGTCATTGTCGACGTTGTGCCACTCTTCCTGTGCTTTAAAGGCGATTCCAACGTACCTCTTGAAATTTGTTTCCTGCTATTCTGCCTCGCTTTCAAGTCCGCCTCGATGCCTTCCCTCAACAGATTTTTGGGCGGAAGTTTTCCTTTATTACTCTGCCAGTTTGTGAATTGCTGTGCCCCTGAGCTCCATTTTTCAACTCGTTTTTTGTGAGCTGTACGCAAGTCCAAAATTTTGGTTCAGGACCTATACTGCTTCCGGGTCGGTGGCTGAGACAGTGGTTAATTCTTCTTCCTGCCGGGAAATTAGAGTGACATGTGCCCGTCCAAATGCCTAAGAGCTACTCTCTCATTGGTTCTCCCTCTTCACTTCCATCCTCTGCCAAATTGGCAACCTGTGCGAACCAGGAGGTTAAAGGGGTTGCCTCTCCAAGTTGGGAGATTGATAGTAAAGCAGTTGGAAAGTCAAAGAGGAGCACCAGGAGAGGGACTACTCGTTGAGTTTTATAAACCTTTTGTATTCACAGTGTGTCCATTCTGTAGGTTTCCCGTACATGTTATAGATGTAGTAATATTCCCTTCAACCTGGAGAGTTGGGACCCATGGAATGGGGGCCATTCATTTTTGCTTTAAAGGGTCTGCATTTGCTCACCCAATCTCACCAATCCTCTCAGTCCCAAGTGTCCAGCTTTATGCCACATCCAGGTGTCATTGTAGATAGGGTCATTCTAGGTTTCATCAGAGACCCTGAAGGAAATGTAAAGAATTTCCCTGTTTTTTGGTTTTGTTTTTGAAATTCCTTTTTATAGTGGGTTTGAGCTGATTCTCGCTGCCATGTTTATGCCAGTCTAGACACACTTGATTCCCTAACGGAGACATATCAATACATAGGTTTTAAGATTCTTACTAGTGTGATCTATTCCTCTGCGGAAAATATGAGGTTTTGAGTCCCTTTCACTGAGGAAGGTGTAGGTATTTTCTATTCCACAGGTGGTTTTAGAAACGGTACCTGTGCTTATCTCAAACTCTGGATTTATGCATCACCCCACATCTCCTTCCCCATTAAACAGGCATAACCGTGTTTTCTAAATGTGAGACTCTGTTCTCTTTCCTAACTCAGTTCATGTGTAGCCATGTGTACAGGATCTTACTAAGGGATATCATATGTTAAGTTTCTTTTTCTGTGTAAATTATTTCACTTAGTATCATCGTACCTGAATCCACTCACTTTGCTGCTCCTGGTCTTATGACATTGATTTCATGGCTGAGGGATATCCCATCGTACATAAGTACCACAATTTTTTGAACCATTTTTATATTTCCTGGGATATTTAAGGTGTACCCAAGTTGAGGTTCTTGTAAGGAATGCAGCCCTAAGTTTGTGGGTGGCTCTGTCTTATTGATTTTCAGTTTTCCCAAGGTATATTCCCTAGAAGGGAAGTGCCCTTGGCTCTGTAGCTCTGCTGTTTACTTGGTTTAGGGAACACAATGCACTCCGCCAGTGAGGCAGTTGGCAATTTACATCCCGCCCATCAGCATAACAAGGCTCCCTGTTCTCCAGGGCCTGTCTTGCCTTTCTGGTTTTTACACATTTTGTGGATGTCCCTTTTGACCGGTGGGAAGTGATACTTCTTTGTAGTGCAGATTTGCATTGCCCGCTTGCTTGTTCGGCCAAAAATGGCGTATGCGTTTTCTCCTGAATATATTCAGGAAAAAACGCATTCGCCCTTTTTGGCCAAGTGCGTCATTGTCGAAGTTGTTCCCCTCTTCCTGTGCATTAAAGGCGATTCCAACTTACCTCTTCAAATCAGTTTCCTGCTATTCTGCCTCGCTTTCAAGTCTGCTCGTTGCCTTCCCTCAACTGGTTTTTTGGACGATAGTTGTCCTTTATTACTCTGCCAGGTTTGAATTGTGTGCCCCTGAGGTCTATTTTTCAACTCGTTTTTTGTGAGCTGTACGCAAGGCCAAAATTTTGGTTCAGGACCTATACTGGTTCCCGGTGGGTGGCTGAGACTCTGGTTAATTCTTCTTCCTGCCGGGAAATTAGAATGACATGTGCCCGTCCAAATGCCTAACAGCTACTCTCTCATTGGTTCTCCCTCTTCCCTTCCAACCTCTGAGAAATTGGCAACCTGTGCGAACCAGGAGGTTAAAGAGGTTGTCTCTCCAAGTTGGGAGATTGATAGTAAAGCAGTTGGAAAGTCAAAGCGGAGCACCAGGAGAGGGACTACTCGTTGAGTTTATAAAACTTTTGTATTCACAGTGTGTCCATTCTCTAGGTTTCCTGTACATATTATAGCTGTAGTATTATTCCCTTCAACATGGAGAGTTGGGACGCATGGAATGGGGTCCATGCATTTTTCCTTTAAAGGGTCTGCGTTTGCTCACCCAATCTCACCAATCCTCTCAGTCCCAAGTGTCCAGCCTTATGCCACATCCAGCTGTCATTGTAGATAGGGTCATTCCAGGTTTCATCAGAGACCCTGAATGAAATGTAAAGAATTTCCCTGTTTTTTGGTTTTGTTTTTGAAATTCCTTTTTATAGTGGGCTTGAGCTGATTCTTGCTGCCATGTTTATGCCAGTCTGGACACACTTGATTCCCTTACAGAGACCTATCAATACATAGGTTTTAAGATTCTTACTAGTCAGATCTATTCCTCTGCGGGAAATGTGGGGTTTTGAGTCCCTTTTCCCTGAGGAAGGTATAGGTCTTGTCTATTCAACAGTTGGATTTAGAAATGGTACATGTGCTTATATCAAACTCTGGTTTTATGCATCTCCCCAACGCTCCTTTCCCCTTAAGCAGGCATAAGAGTGTTTTCTAAATGTGAGACTCTGTTCTCTTTCCTAACTCAGTTCATGTGTAGCCATGTTTACAGGATCTTCATAAGTGATATCTTATGATAAGTTTCTTTTTCTGTGTGACTTATTTCACTTAGAATCATCGTACCTGAATCCACTCACTTTGCTGCTCCTGGTCTTATGACATTGATTTCATGGCTGAGGGATATTCCATCGTACATAAATACCACAGTTTTGGAACCATTTTTATATTTCCTGGGATATTTAAGGTGTACACAAGTTGAGGTTCTTGTAAGCAGTGCAGCCCTAAATTTGCGGGTGGCTCTGACTTATTTATTTTCAGTTTTCCCAAGGTATATTCCCTAGACTGGAAGTGCCCTTGGCTCTGCAGCTCTGTTGTTTACTTGTTTTAGGGAACGCAATGCACTCCTCCAGTGAGGCAGTTGGCAATTTACATCCGGCCCATCAGCATAACAAGGCTCCCTGTTCTCCAGGGTCTGTCTTGCCTTTCTAGTTTTTACACATTTGTGGATGTCCCTTTTGACCTGTGGGAAGTGATACTTCTTTGTAGTGCAGATTTGCATTGCCTGCTTGCTTCCTTGGCCCAAAAGGGCGTATGCGTTTTCTCTTGAATATATTCAGGAGAAAACGCATACGCCCTTTTTGGCCAAGTGCGTCATGGTCGAAGTTGTGTCCCTCTTCCTGTGCTTTAAAGGCGATTCCAACGTACCTCTTGAAATCTGTTTCCTGCTATTCTGCCTCGCTTTCAATTCCGCCTCGTTGCCTTCCCTCAACAGATTTTTGGTCGATAGTTGTCCCTTATAACTCTGCCAGTTTGTGAATTGCTGTGCCCCTGAGCTCCATTTTTCAACTCGTTTTTTGTGAGCTGTACGCAAGGCCAAAATTTTGTTTCAGGACCTATAGTGGTTCCCGGTGGGTGGCTGAGACTCTGGTTAATTCTTCTTCCTGCCGGGAAATTAGAGTGACATGTGCCCGTCCAAATGACTAACAGCTACTCTCTCATTGTTTCTCCCTCTTCCCTTCCATCCTCTGCCAAATTGGCAACCTGTGCGAACCAGGAGGTTAAAGGGGTTGTCTCTCCAAGTTGGGACATTGATAGTAAAGCCGTTGGAAAGTCAAAGCGGAGCACCAGGAGAGGGACTACTCGTTGAGTTTTAGAAAACTTTTGTATTCACAGTGTGTCTATTCTCTAGGTTTCCCGTACATGTTATAGCTGTAGTAATATACACTTCAACAAGGAGATTTGGGACCCATGGAATGGGAGCCATGCATTTTTGCTTTAAAGGGTCTGCATTTGCTCACCCAATCTCACCAATCCTCTGAGTCCCAAGTGTCCAGCCTTATGCCACATCCAGCTGTCATTGTAGATAGGGTCATTCCAGGTTTCATCAGAGACCCTGAAGGAAATGTAAAGAATTTCCCTGTTTTTGGTTTTGTTTTTGAAATTCCTTTTTATAGTGTGTTTGAGCTGATTCTCGCTGCCATGTTTATGCCAGTCTAGACACACTTGATTCCCTTACAGAGACATATCAATACATAGGATTTAAGATTCTTACTAGTCAGATCTATTCCTCTGCGGGAAATATGGGGTTTTGAGTCCCTTTCCCTGAGGAAGGTGTAGGTCTTGTCTATTCCACAGTTGGTTTTAGAAATGGTACCTGTGCTTATATCAAACTCTGGTTTTATGTATCACCCCACCTCTCCTTTCCCCTTAAGCCGGCATAAGAGTGTTTTCTAAATGTGAGACTCTGTTCTCTTTCCTAACTCAGTTCATGTGTAGCCATGTTTACAGGATCTTCATAAGTGATATCTTATGATAAGATTCTTTTTCTGTGTGACTTATTTCACTTAGAATCATCGTACCTGAATCCACTCACTTTGCTGCTCCTGGTCTTATGACATTGATTTCATGGCTGAGGGATATTCCATCGTACATAAATACCACAGTTTTTTGAACCATTTTTATATTTCCTGGGATATTTAAGGTGTACACAAGTTGAGGTTCTTGTAAGCAGTGCAGCCCTAAATTTGCGGGTGGCTCTGTCTTATTGATTTTCAGTTTTCCCAAGGTATATTACCTAGACAGGAAGTGCCCTTGGCTGTGTAGCTCTGTTGTTTACTTGTTTTAGGGAACACAATGCACTCCTCCAGTGTGGCAGTTGGCAATTTACATCCCGCCCATCAGCATAACAAGGCTCCCTCTTCTCCAGGGCCTGTCTTGCCTTTCTGGTTTTTACACATTTGTGGATGTCCCTTTTGACCGGTGGGATGTGATACATCTTTGTAGTGCAGATTTGCATTGCCCGCTTGCTTGCTTGGCCAAAAAGGGCGTATGCGTTTTCTCCTGAATATATTCAGGAGAAAACGCATACGCCCTTTTTGGCCAAGTGCGTCATTGTCGAAGTTGTGCCCCTCTTCCTGTGCTTTAAAGGCGATTCCAACGTACCTCTTGAAATCTGTTTCCTGCTATTCTGCCTCGCTTTCAAGTCCGCCTCACTGCCTTCCCTCAACAGATATTTGGACGATAGTTGTCCTTTATTTCTCTGCCAGTTTGTGAATTGCTGTGCCCCTGAGATCAATTGTTCAACTCTTTTTTTGTGAGCTGTACGCAAGTCCAAAATTTTGGTTCAGGAACTATACCGGTTCCCGGTGGGTGGCTGAGACTCTGGTTAATTCTTCTTCCTGCCGGGAAATTAGAGTGACATGTGCCCGTCCAAATGCCTAACAGCTACTCTCTCATTGGTTCTCCCTCTTCCCTTCCATCCTCTGCCAAATTGGCAACCTGTGCAAACCAGGAGGTTAAAGGGGCTGTCTCTCCAATTTGGGAGATTGATAGTAAAGCAGTTGGAAAGTCAAACCGGAGCACCAAGAGAGGGACTACTCGTTGAGTTTTAGAAACCTTTTGTATTCAGAGTATGTCAATTCTCTAGGTTTCCCATACATGTTATAGCTGTAGTAATATTCCCTTCTACCTGGAGCGTTGGGACCCATGGAATGGGGACCATGCATTTTTGCTTTAAATAGTCTGCATTTGCTCACCCAATCTCACCAATCCTCTCAGTCCGAAGTGTCCAGGCTTATACCACATCCAGTTGTCATTGTAGATAGGGTCATTCCAGGTTTCATCAGAGACCCTGAAGGAATTGTATAGAATTTCCCTGTTTTTTGGTTTTGTTTTTGAAATTCCTTTTTACAGTGTGTTTGAGCTGATTCTCGCTGCCATATTTATGCCAGTCTAGACACACTTGATTCCCTTACAGAGACATATCAATACAGAGGTTTTATGTTTCTTACTAGTCAGATCTATTCCTCTGCGGGAAATATGGGGTTTTGAGTCCCTTTCACTGAGGAAGGTTTAGGTCTTGCCTATTCTAAAGTTGGTTTTAGAAATGGTATCTGTGCTTATGTCAAACTCTGGTTTTATGCATCACCCCACCTCTCCTTCCCCCTTAAGCAGGCATAAGAGTGTTTTCTAAATGTGAGACTCTTTTCTCTTTCCTAACTGAGTTCATGTGCAGCCATGTTTACAGGATCATCATAAGTGATATCTTATGATAAGTTTCTTTTTCTGTGTGACTTATTTCACTTAGAATCAACGTACATGTATCCACTCACTTTGCTGCTCCTGGTCTTATGACATTGATTTCATGGCTGAGGGATATTCCATCGTACATAAGTACTACAATTTTTTGAACCATTTTTATATTTCCTGGGATATTTAAGGTGTACACAAGTTGAGGTTCTTATAAGCAGTGCAGCCCTAAATTTGGGGGTGGCTTTGTCTTATTGATTTTCAGTTTTCCCAACGTATATACCCTAGACTGGAAGTGCCCTTGGCTCTGTAGCTCTGTTCTTTACTTGTTTTAGGGAACGCAATGCACTCCTCCAGTGAGGCAGTTGGCAATTTACATCCCGCCCATCAGCATAACAAGGCTCCCTGTTCTCCAGGGCCTGTCTTGCCTTTCTCGTTTTTACACATTTGTGGATGTCCCTTTTGACCTTAGGGAAGTGATACTTCTTTGTAGTGCAGATTTGCATTGCCCGCTTGCTTGCTTAGCCAAAAAGGGTGTATGCGTTTTCTGCTGAATATATTCAGGGGAAAACGCATACACCCTTTTGGCCAAGTGCTTCACTGTCGAAGTTGTGCCCCTCTTCCTGTGCTTTGAAGGCGAGTCCAACGTACCTGTTGAAATCTGTTTCCTGCTATTCTGCCTCGCATTCAAGTCCGCCTCGTTGTCTTCCCTCAACAGATTTTTGGACGATAGTTGTCCTTTATTACTCTGCAAGTTTGTGAATTGCTGTGCCCTTGAGCTAAATTTTTCAACTCGTTTTTTGTGAGCTGTACAAAAGTCCAAAATTTTGGTTCAGTACCTATACTGTTTCCCGGTGGGTGGCTGAGACTTTGGTTAATTCTTCTTCCTGACAGGAAATTAGAGTGACATGTGCCCGTCCAAATGCCTAAGAGCTACTGTCTCATTGGTTCTCCCTCTTCCCTTCCATCCTCTGCAAAATTGGCAACCTGTGCGAAACAGTACGTTAAAGGGGCTGTCTCTCCAGTTTGGGAGATTGATAGTAAAGCAGTTGGAAAGTCGAACTGGAGCACCAGGAGAGGGACTATTCGTTGAGTTTTAGAAACCTTTTGTATTCACAGTGTGTCCATTCTCTAGGTTTCCCTTACATGTTATAGCTGTAGTAATATTCCCTTCAACCTGGAGAGTTGGGACCCATAGAATGGGGGCCATGCATTTTTGCTTTAAAGGTTCTGCATTTGCTCACCCAATCTCACCAATCCTCTCAGTCCCAAGTGTCCAGCCTTATACCACATCCAGCTGTCATTGTAGATAGGGTCATTCCAGGTTTCATCAGAGACTCTGAAGGAATTGGAAAGAATTTCCCTGTTTTTTGGTTTTGTTTTTGAAATTCCTTTTTATAGTTGGTTTGAGCTGATTCTCGCTGCCGTGTTTATGCCAGTCTAGACACACTTAATTCCCTAACGGTGACATATCAATACATAGGTTTAAGATTCTTACTAGTCAGATTTGTTGCTCTGTGGTAAATATGGGGTTTTGAGGCCCTTTCACTGAGGAAGGTGTAGGTCTTGTCTATTCCAAAGTTGGTTTTAGAAATGGTACCTGTGCTTATGTCAAACTCAGGTTTTATGCATCACCCCACCTCTCCTTCCCCCTTAAGCAGGCATAAGAGTGTTTTCTAAATGTGAGACTCTGTTCTCATTCCTAACTCAGTTCATGTGCAGCCATGTTTACAGGATCTTCATAAGTGATATCTTATGATAAGTTTCTTTTTCTGTGTGACTTATTTCACTTAGAATCTTCGTACCTGAATCCGCTCACTTTGCTGCTCCTGTTCTTATGACATTGATTTCATGGCTGAGGGATATTCCATCGTACATAAGTACTACAATTTTTTGAACCATTTTTATATTTCCTGGGATATTTAAGGTGTACACAAGTTGAGGTTCTTATAAACAGTGCAGCCCTAAATTTGGGGTAGCTCTGTCTTATTGATTTTCAGTTTTCCCAAGGTATATTCCCTAGACTGGAAATGCCCTTGGCTCTTTAGCTCTGTTGTTTACTTGTTTTAGGGAACGCAATGCACTCCTCCAGTGAGGCAGTTGGCAATTTACATCCCGCCCATCAGCATAACAAGGCTCCCTGTTCTCCAGGGCCTGTCTTGCCTTTCTGGTTTTTTCACATTTGTGGATGTCCCTTTTGACCGGTGGGAATTGATACCTCTTTGTAGTGCAGATTTGCATTGCCCGCTTGCTTGCTTGGCCAAACAGGGCGTATGCGTTTTCTCCCGAATATATTCAGGAAAAAACGCATACGCCCTTTTGGCCAAGTGCGTCATGGTCGAAGTTGTGCCCCTCTTCCTGTGCTTTAAAGGCGATTCCAACGTACCTCTTGAAATCTGCTTCCTTCTATTCTGCCTCACTTTCAAGTCCACATCGTTGCCTTCCCTCAACAGATTTTTGGACGATAGTTGTCCTTTATTACTCTGCCAGTTTGTGAATTGCTGTGCCCCTGAGCTCCATTTTTCAACTCGTTCTTTGTGAGCTGTACACAAGTTCAAAATTTTGGTTCATGACCTATACTGGTTCCCGGTGGGTGGCTGAGACTTTGGTTAATTCTTCTTCCTGCCGGAAAATTACAGTGACATGTGCCCGTCCAAATGCCTAACAGCTACCCTCTCTTTGGTTCTCCCTCTTCCCTTCCATCCTCTGCAAAATTGGCAACCTGTGCGAACCAGGAGGTTAAATGGGCTGTCTCTCCAATTTGGGAGATTGATAGTAAAGCAGTTGGAAAGTCAAACCGGAGCACCAGGAGAGGGACTATTCATTGAGTTTATAAACCTTTTGTATTCACAGTGTGTCCATTCTCTAGGTTTCCCATACATGTTAAAGCTGTAGTAATATTCCCTTCAACCTGGAGAGTTGGGACCCATGGAATGCGGGCCATGCATTTTTGCTTTAAAGGGTCTGAATTTGCTCACCCAGTCTCACCAATCCTCTCAGTCCCAAGTGTCCAGCCTTATACCACATCCAGCTGTCATTGTAGATAGGGTCATTCCAGGTTTCCTCAGAGACCCTGAAGGAATTGTAAAGAATTTCCCTGTTTTTTGGTTTTGTTTTTGAAATTCCTTTTTATAGTGGGTTTGAGCTGATTCTCGCTGCCATGTTTATGCCAGTCTAGACATACTTGATTCCCTTACGGTGACATATCAATACATAGGTGTTAAGATTCTTACTAGTCAGATCTATTCCTCTGCGTGAAATATGAGGTTTTGAGACCCTTTCACTGAGGAAGGTGTAGGTCTTGTCTATTCCAAAGTTGGTTTTAGAAATGGTACCTGTGCTTATGTCAAACTCTTGTTTTATGCATCACCCCAACTCTCCTTCCCCCTTAAGCAGGCATAAGAGTGTTTTCTAAATGTGAGACTCTGTTCTCTTTCCTAACTCAGTTCATGTGCAGCCATGTTTACAGGATCTTCATAAGTGATATCTTATGATAAGTTTCTTTTTCTATGTGACTTATTTCACTTAGAATCATCGTACCTGAATCCAATCAATTTGCTGCTCCTTGTCTTATGACATTGATTTCATGGCAGAGGGATATTCCATCGTACATAAGTACTACAATTTTTTGAACCATTTTTATATTTCCTGGGATATTAAAGGTGTACCCAAGTTGAGGTTCTTGTAAGCAGTGCAGCCCTAAATTTGGGGGTGGCTCTGTCTTATTGATTTTCAGTTTTCCCAAGGTATATTCCCTAGACTGGAAGTGCCCTTGCCTCGGTAGCTCTGTTGTTTACTTGTTTTAGGGAACGCAATGCACTCCTCCAGTGAGGCAGTTGGCAATTTACATCCCGCCCATCAGCATAACAAGGCTCCCTGTTCTCCAGGGCCTGTCTTGCCTTTCTGGTTTTTACACATTTTGGGGATGTCCGTTTTGACCGGTGGGAAGTGATACTTCTTTGTAGTGCAGATTTGCATTTCCCGCTTGCTTGCTTGGCCAAAAAGGGCGTATGCGTTGTCTCCTGAATATATTCATGAGACAACGCATACGCCCTTTTTGGCCAAGTGCGTCATTGTCGAAGTTGTGCCCCTCTTCCTGTGCTTTAAAGGCGATTCCAACGTACCTCTTGACATCTGTTTCCTGCTATTCTGCCTCGCTTTCAAGTCCGCCTCGTTGCCTTCCCTCAACAGATTTTTGGACGATAGTTGGCCTGTATTACTCTGCCAGTTTATGAATTTCTGTGCCCCTGAGCTCCATTTTTCAACTCGTTTTTTGTGAGCTGTACGCAAGTCCAAAATTTTGGTTCAGGACCTATACTGTTTCCCGGTGGGTGGCTGAGACTGTGGTTAATTCTTCTTCCTGCCGGGAAATTAGAGTGACATGTGCCCGTCCAAATGCCTAACAGCTACTCTCTCATTGGTTCTCCCTTTTCCCTTCCATCCTCTGCCAAATTAGCATCCTGTGCGAACCAGGAGGTTAAAGGGGTTGTCTCTCCAAGTTGGGGGATTGATAGTAAAGCAGTTGGAAAGTCAAAGCGGAGCACCAGGAGAGGGACTACTCGTTGAGTTTTAGAAACCTTTTGTATTCACAGTGTGTCCATTCTCTAGGTTTCCCGTACATGTTATAGCTGTAGTAATATTCCCTTTAACATGGAGAGTTGGGACACATGGAATGGGGGCCATGCATTTTTGCTTTAAAGGGTCTGCATTTACTCACCCAATCTCACCAATCCTCTCAGTCCCAGGTGTCCAGCCTTATGCCACATCCAGCTGTCATTGTAGATAGGGTCATTCCAGGTTTCATCAGAGACCCTGAAGGAAATGTAAAGAATTTCCCTGTTTTTTGGTTTTGTTTTTGAAATTCCTTTTTATAGTGGGTTTGAGCTGATTCTCGCTGCCATGTTTATGCCAGTCTAGACACACTTAATTCCCTTACAGAGACATATCAATACATAGGTTTTAAGATTCATACTAGTCATATCTATTCCTCTGTGGGAAATATGGGGTTTTGAGTCCCTTTCACTGAGGAAGGTGTAGGTCTTGTCTATTCCACAGTTGGTTTTAGAAATGGTAACTGTGCTTATATCAAACTCTGCTTTTATGCATCACCCCACCTCTCCTTTCCCCTTAAGCAGGCATAAGAGTGTTTTCTAAATGTGAGACTCTGTTCTCTTTCCTAACTCAGTTCATGTGTAGCCATGTTTACAGGATCTTCATAAGTGATATCTTATGATAAGTTTCTTTTTCTGTGTGACTTATTTCACTTAGAATCATCGTACCTGAATCCACTCACTTTGCTGCTCCTGGTCTTATGACATTGATTTCATGGCTGAGGGATTTTCCATCGTACATAAATACCACAGTTTTTTGAACCATTTTTATATTTCCTGGGATATTTAAGGTGTACCCAAGTTGAGGTTCTTGTAAGCAGTGCAGCCCTATATTTGGGGGTGGCTCTGGGTTATTGATTTACAGTTTTCCCAAGGTATATTCCCTAGAATGGAAGTGCCCATGGCTCTGTAGCTCTGTTGTTTACTTGTTTCAGGGAACACAATGCACTCCTCCAGTTAGGCAGTTGGCAATTTACATCCGGCCCATCAGCATAACAAGGCTCCCTCTTCTCCAGGGCCTGTCTTGCCTTTCTGGTTTTTACACATTTGTGGATGTCCCTTTTGACCGGTGGGAAGTGATACTTCTTTGTAGTGCAGATTTGCATGGCCCGCTTGCTTGCTTGGCCAAAAAGGGCGTATGCCTTTTCTCCTGAATATATTCAGGAGAAAACGCATACGCCCTTTTTGGCCAAGTGCATCATTGTCGAAGTTGTGCCCCTCGTCCTGTGCTTTAAAGGCGATTCCAACGTACATCTTGAAATCTCTTTCCTGCTATTCTGCCTAGCTTTCAAGTCCGCCTCGTTGCCTTCCCTCAACAGATTTTTGGACGATAGTTGTCCTTTATTACTCTGCCAGTTCGTGAATTGCTGTGCCCCTGAGCTCCATTTTTCAACTCGTTTTTTGTGAACTGTACGCAAGTCCAAAATTTTGGTTCAGGTCCTATCCTGGTTCCCGGTGGGTGGCTGAGACTCTGGTTAATTCTTCTTCCTGCCGGGAAATTAGAGTTGCATGTGCCCGTCCAAATGCCAAACAGCTACTCTCTCATTGGTTCTCCCTTTTCCCTTCCATCCTCTGCCAAATTAGCATCCTGTGCGAACCAGGAGATTAAAGGGGTTGTCTCTACAAGTTGGGGGATTGATAGTAAAGCAGTTGGAAATTCAAAGAGGAGCACCAAGAGAGGGACTACTCGTTGAGTTTTATTAACCTTTTGTATTCACAGTGTGTCCATTCTCTAGGTTTCCCGTACATGTTATAGCTGTAGTAATATTCCCTTTAACATGGAGAGTTGGGACCCATGGAATGGGGGCCATGCATTTATGCTTTAAAGGGTCTGCATTTGCTCACCCAATCTCACCAATCCTCTCAGTCCCAGGTGTCCAGCCTTATGCCACATCCAGCTGTCATTATAGATAGGGTCATTCCAGGTTTCATCAGAGACCCTGAAGGAAATGTAAAGAATTTCCCTGTTTTTTGGTTTTGTTTTTGAAATTCCTTTTTATAGTGGGTTTGAGCTGATTCTCGCTGCCAAGTTTATGCCAGTCTAGACACACTTGATTCCCTTACAGAGACATATCAATACATAGGTTTTAAGATTCATACTAGTCATATCTATTCCTCTGTGGGAAATATGGGGTTTTGAGTCCCTTTCACTGAGGAAGGTGTAGGTCTTGTCTATTCCACAGTTGGTTTTAGAAATGGTACCTGTGCTTATATCAAACTCTGGGTTTATGCATCACCCCACCTCTCCTTTCCCCTTAAGCAGGCATAAGAGTGTTTTCTAAATGTGAGACTCTGTTCTCTTTCCTAACTCAGTTCATGTGTAGCCATGTTTACAGGATCTTCATAAGTGATATCTTATGATAAGTTTCTTTTTCTGTGTGACTTATTTCACTTAGAATCATCGTACCTGAATCCACTCACTTTGCTGCTCCTGGTCTTATGACATTGATTTCATGGCTGAGGGATTTTCCATCGTACATAAATACCGCAGTTTTTTGAACCATTTTTATATTTCCTGGGATATTTAAGGTGTACCCAAGTAGAGGTTCTTGTAAGCAGTGCAGCCCTATATTTGGGGGTGGCTCTGTCTTATTGATTTTCAGTTTTCCCAAGGTATATTCCCTAGACTGGAAGTGCCCATGGCTCTGTAGCTCTGTTGTTTACTTGTTTCAGGGAACACAATGCACTCCTCCAGTTAGGCAGTTGGCAATTTACATCCGGCCCATCAGCATAACAAGGCTCCCTCTTCTCCAGGGCCTGTCTTGCCTTTCTGATTTTTACACATTTGTGGATGTCCCTTTTGACCGGTGGGAAGTGATACTTCTTTGTAGTGCAGATTTGCCTTGACTTCTTGCTTGCTTGGCCTAAATGGGCGTATGCGTTTTCTCCTGAATATATTCAGGAGAAAACACATACGCCCTTTTTGGCCAAGTGCGTCATTGTCGAAGTTGTGCCCCTCTTCCTGTGCTTTAAAGCCGATTCCAACGTACCTCTTGAAATCTGTTTCCTGCTATTCTTCCTCGCTTTCAAGTCCGCCTCATTGCCTTCCCTCAACAGATTTTTGGACGAGAGTTGTCCTTTATTATTCTGCCAGTTTGTGAATTGCTGTGCCCGAGAGCTTCATTTTTCAACTCGTTTTTTGTGAGCTCTACCCAAGTCCAAAATTTTGGTTCAGGATCTATACTGGTTCCTGGTGGGTTTCTGAGACTTTGGTTAATTCTTCTTCCTGCCGGGAAATTAGAGTGACATGTGCCCGTCCAAATGCCTAACAGCTACTCTCTCATTGGTTCTCCCTCTTCCCTTCCATCCTCTGCTAAATTGGCAACATGTGCGAACCAGGAGGTTAAAGGTGTTGTCTCCCAAAGTTGGGAGATTGATAGTAAAGCAGTTGGACAGTAAAACCGGAGCACCAGGAGTGGGACTACTTGTTGAGTTTTAGAAACCTTTTGTATTCACAGTGTTTCCATTCCCTAGGATTCCCGTACATGTTATAGCTGTAGTAATATTCCCTTCAACATGGAGAGTTGGGACCCATGGAATGGGGGCCATGCATTTTTGCTTTAAAGGGTCTGCATTTGCTCACACAATCTCACCAATACTCTCAGTCCCAAGTGTCCAGCATTATGCCATATCCAGCTGTAATTGTAGATAGGGTCATTCCAGGTTTCATCAGAGACCATGAAGGAAATGTAAAGAATTTCCCTGTTTTTTCGTTTTGTTTTTCAAATTCCTTTTTATAGTGGGTTTGAGATGATTCTCGCTGCCATGTTTATGCCAGTCTACACACTTGATTCCCTTACGGAGACATATCAATACATAGGTATTAGGATTGTTTCTAGTCAGATCTATTCCTCTGCGGGATATATGGGTTTTGAGTCCCTTTCACTGAGGAAGGTGTAGGTCTTGTCTATTCCACAGTTGGTTATAGAAATGGTACCTGTGCTTATATCAACCTCTGGTTTTATGCATCACCCCACCTCTCCGTTCCCCTTAAGCAAGCATAATAATGTTTTCTAAATGTGAGACTCTGTTCTCTTTCTTAGGTCATTTCATGTGTAGCCATGTTTACAGGATCTTCATATGTTATATCTTATGATAAGTTTCTTTTTCTGTGTGACTTCACTTAGAATCATCGTACATGTATCCACTCACTTTGCTGCTCCTGGTCTTATGACATTGATTTCATGGCTGAGGGATATTCCATCGTACCTAAGTACCACAATTTTTTGAACCATTTTTATATTTCCTGGGATATTAAAGGTGTACCCAAGTTGAGGTTCTTGTAAGCAGTGTAGCCCTAAATTTGGGGGTGGCTCTGTCTTATTGATTTTCAGTTTTCCCAAGGTATATTCCCTAGACTGGAAGTGCCCTTGGCTCTGTAGCTCTGTTGTTTACTTGTTTTAGAGAACACAATACACTCCTCCAGTGAGGCAGTTGGCAATATACATCCCGCCCATCAGCATAACAAGGGTCCCTGTTCTCCAGGGCCTGTCTTGCCTTTCTGGTTTTTACACATTTTGTGGATGTCCCTTTTGACCGGTGGGAAGTGATACTTCTTTGTAGTGCAGATTTGCATTGCCCGCTTGCTTGCTTGGCCAGAAATGGCGTATGCGTTTTCTCCTGAATATATTCAGGAGAAAACGCTAATGCACTTTTTGGCCAAGGGCGTCATTGTCGAAGTTGTTCCCCTCTTCCTATGCTTTAAAGGCGATTCCAACGTACCTCTTGAAATCTGTTTCCTGCTATTCTGCCTCGCTTTCAAGTCCGCCTCGATGCCTTCCCTCAACAGATTTTTGGACGATAGTTGTCCTTTATTACTCTGCCAGTTTGTGAATTTCTGTGTCCCTGAGCTCCATTTTTCAACTCGTATTTGTGAGCTGTACGCAAGTCCAAAATTTTGGTTCAGGACCTATACTGGATCCTGGTGGGTGGCTGAGACTGTGGTTAATTCTTCTTCCTGCCGGGAAATTAGAGTGACATGTGCCCGTCCAAATGCCTAACAGCTACTCTCTCATTGGTTCTCCCTCTTCCCTTCCATCCTCTGCCAAATTGGCAACCTGTGCGAACCAGGAGGTTAAAGGGGTTGTCTCTCCAAGTTGGGAGATTGATAGTAAAGCAGTTGGAAAGTCAAACCAGAGCACCAGGAGAGGGACTACTCGTTGAGTTTTAGAAACCTTTTGTATTCACAGTGTGTCCATTCTCTAGGTTTCCCGTACATGTTATAGCTGTAGTAATATTCCCTTTAACATGGAGAGTTGGGACACATGGTATGGGGGCCAAGCATTTTTGCTTTAAAGGGTCTGCATTTACTCACCCAATCTCACCAATCCTCTCAGTCCCAGGTGTCCAGCCTTATGCCACATCCAGCTGTCATTGTAGATAGGGTCATTCCAGGTTTCATCAGAGACCCTGAAGGAAATGTAAAGAATTTCCCTGTTTTTTGGTTTTGTTTTTGAAATTCCTTTTTATAGTGGGTTTGAGCTGATTCTCGCTGCCATGTTTATGCCAGTCTAGACACACTTAATTCCCTTACAGAGACATATCAATACATAGGTTTTAAGATTCATACTAGTCATATCTATTCCTCTGTGGGAAATATGGGGTTTTGAGTCCCTTTCACTGAGGAAGGTGTAGGTCTTGTCTATTCCACAGTTGGTTTTAGAAATGGTACCTGTGCTTATATCAAACTCTGGTTTTATGCATCACCCCACCTCTCCTTTCCCCTTAAGCAGGCATAAGAGTGTTTTCTAAATGTGAGACTCTGTTCTCTTTCCTAACTCAGTTCATGTGTAGCCATGTTTACAGGATCTTCATAAGTGATATCTTATGATAAGTTTCTTTTTCTGTGTGACTTATTTCACTTAGAATCATCGTACCTGAATCCACTCACTTTGCTGCTCCTGGTCTTATGACATTGATTTCATGGCTGAGGGATTTTCCATCGTACATAAATACCACAGTTTTTTGAACCATTTTTATATTTCCTGGGATATTTAAGGTGTACCCAAGTAGAGGTTCTTGTAAGCAGTGCAGCCCTATATTTGGGGGTGGCTCTGGGTTATTGATTTACAGTTTTCCCAAGGTATATTCCCTAGAATGGAAGTGCCCATGGCTCTGTAGCTCTGTTGTTTACTTGTTTCAGGGAACACAATGCACTCCTCCAGTTAGGCAGTTGGCAATTTACATCCGGCCCATCAGCATAACAAGGCTCCCTCTTCTCCAGGGCCTGTCTTGCCTTTCTGGTTTTTACACATTTGTGGATGTCCCTTTTGACCGGTGGGAAGTGATACTTCTTTGTAGTGCAGATTTGCATGGCCCGCTTGCTTGCTTGGTCAAAAAGGGCGTATGCCTTTTCTCCTGAATATATTCAGGAGAAAACGCATACGCCCTTTTTGGCCAAGTGCATCATTGTCGAAGTTGTGCCCCTCGTCCTGTGCTTTAAAGGCGATTCCAACGTACCTCTTGAAATCTCTTTCCTGCTATTCTGCCTAGCTTTCAAGTCCGCCTCGTTGCCTTCCCTCAACAGATTTTTGGACGATAGTTGTCCTTTATTACTCTGCCAGTTCGTGAATTGCTGTGCCCCTGAGCTCCATTTTTCAACTCGTTTTTTGTGAACTGTACGCAAGTCCAAAATTTTGGTTCAGGTCCTATCCTGGTTCCCGGTGGGTGGCTGAGACTCTGGTTAATTCTTCTTCCTGCCGGGAAATTAGAGTTGCATGTGCCCGTCCAAATGCCAAACAGCTACTCTCTCATTGGTTCTCCCTTTTCCCTTCCATCCTCTGCCAAATTAGCATCCTGTGCGAACCAGGAGATTAAAGGGGTTGTCTCTACAAGTTGGGGGATTGATAGTAAAGCAGTTGGAAATTCAAAGAGGAGCACCAAGAGAGGGACTACTCGTTGAGTTTTATTAACCTTTTGTATTCACAGTGTGTCCATTCTCTAGGTTTCCCGTACATGTTATAGCTGTAGTAATATTCCCTTTAACATGGAGAGTTGGGACCCATGGAATGGGGGCCATGCATTTATGCTTTAAAGGGTCTGCATTTGCTCACCCAATCTCACCAATCCTCTCAGTCCCAGGTGTCCAGCCTTATGCCACATCCAGCTGTCATTATAGATAGGGTCATTCCAGGTTTCATCAGAGACCCTGAAGGAAATGTAAAGAATTTCCCTGTTTTTTGGTTTTGTTTTTGAAATTCCTTTTTATAGTGGGTTTGAGCTGATTCTCGCTGCCAAGTTTATGCCAGTCTAGACACACTTGATTCCCTTACAGAGACATATCAATACATAGGTTTTAAGATTCATACTAGTCATATCTATTCCTCTGTGGGAAATATGGGGTTTTGAGTCCCTTTCACTGAGGAAGGTGTAGGTCTTGTCTATTCCACAGTTGGTTTTAGAAATGGTACCTGTGCTTATATCAAACTCTGGGTTTATGCATCACCCCACCTCTCCTTTCCCCTTAAGCAGGCATAAGAGTGTTTTCTAAATGTGAGACTCTGTTCTCTTTCCTAACTCAGTTCATGTGTAGCCATGTTTACAGGATCTTCATAAGTGATATCTTATGATAAGTTTCTTTTTCTGTGTGACTTATTTCACTTAGAATCATCGTACCTGAATCCACTCACTTTGCTGCTCCTGGTCTTATGACATTGATTTCATGGCTGAGGGATTTTCCATCGTACATAAATACCGCAGTTTTTTGAACCATTTTTATATTTCCTGGGATATTTAAGGTGTACCCAAGTAGAGGTTCTTGTAAGCAGTGCAGCCCTATATTTGGGGGTGGCTCTGTCTTATTGATTTTCAGTTTTCCCAAGGTATATTCCCTAGACTGGAAGTGCCCATGGCTCTGTAGCTCTGTTGTTTACTTGTTTCAGGGAACACAATGCACTCCTCCAGTTAGGCAGTTGGCAATTTACATCCGGCCCATCAGCATAACAAGGCTCCCTCTTCTCCAGGGCCTGTCTTGCCTTTCTGATTTTTACACATTTGTGGATGTCCCTTTTGACCGGTGGGAAGTGATATTTCTTTGTAGTGCAGATTTGCCTTGACTTCTTGCTTGCTTGGCCTAAATGGGCGTATGCGTTTTCTCCTGAATATATTCAGGAGAAAACACATACGCCCTTTTTGGCCAAGTGCGTCATTGTCGAAGTTGTGCCCCTCTTCCTGTGCTTTAAAGCCGATTCCAACGTACCTCTTGAAATCTGTTTCCTGCTATTCTTCCTCGCTTTCAAGTCCGCCTCATTGCCTTCCCTCAACAGATTTTTGGACGAGAGTTGTCCTTTATTATTCTGCCAGTTTGTGAATTGCTGTGCCCGAGAGCTTCATTTTTCAACTCGTTTTTTGTGAGGTGTACCCAAGTCCAAAATTTTGGTTCAGGATCTATACTGGTTCCTGGTGGGTTTCTGAGACTTTGGTTAATTCTTCTTCCTGCCGGGAAATTAGAGTGACATGTGCCCGTCCAAATGCCTAACAGCTACTCTCTCATTGGTTCTCCCTCTTCCCTTCCATCCTCTGCTAAATTGGCAACATGTGCGAACCAGGAGGTTAAAGGTGTTGTCTCCCAAAGTTGGGAGATTGATAGTAAAGCAGTTGGACAGTAAAACCGGAGCACCAGGAGTGGGACTACTTGTTGAGTTTTAGAAACCTTTTGTATTCACAGTGTTTCCATTCCCTAGGATTCCCGTACATGTTATAGCTGTAGTAATATTCCCTTCAACATGGAGAGTTGGGACCCATGGAATGGGGGCCATGCATTTTTGCTTTAAAGGGTCTGCATTTGCTCACACAATCTCACCAATACTCTCAGTCCCAAGTGTCCAGCATTATGCCATATCCAGCTGTAATTGTAGATAGGGTCATTCCAGGTTTCATCAGAGACCATGAAGGAAATGTAAAGAATTTCCCTGTTTTTTCGTTTTGTTTTTCAAATTCCTTTTTATAGTGGGTTTGAGATGATTCTCGCTGCCATGTTTATGCCAGTCTACACACTTGATTCCCTTACGGAGACATATCAATACATAGGTATTAGGATTGTTTCTAGTCAGATCTATTCCTCTGCGGGATATATGGGTTTTGAGTCCCTTTCACTGAGGAAGGTGTAGGTCTTGTCTATTCCACAGTTGGTTATAGAAATGGTACCTGTGCTTATATCAACCTCTGGTTTTATGCATCACCCCACCTCTCCGTTCCCCTTAAGCAAGCATAATAATGTTTTCTAAATGTGAGACTCTGTTCTCTTTCTTAGGTCATTTCATGTGTAGCCATGTTTACAGGATCTTCATATGTTATATCTTATGATAAGTTTCTTTTTCTGTGTGACTTCACTTAGAATCATCGTACATGTATCCACTCACTTTGCTGCTCCTGGTCTTATGACATTGATTTCATGGCTGAGGGATATTCCATCGTACCTAAGTACCACAATTTTTTGAACCATTTTTATATTTCCTGGGATATTAAAGGTGTACCCAAGTTGAGGTTCTTGTAAGCAGTGTAGCCCTAAATTTGGGGGTGGCTCTGTCTTATTGATTTTCAGTTTTCCCAAGGTATATTCCCTAGACTGGAAGTGCCCTTGGCTCTGTAGCTCTGTTGTTTACTTGTTTTAGAGAACACAATACACTCCTCCAGTGAGGCAGTTGGCAATATACATCCCGCCCATCAGCATAACAAGGGTCCCTGTTCTCCAGGGCTTGTCTTGCCTTTCTGGTTTTTACACATTTTGTGGATGTCCCTTTTGACCGGTGGGAAGTGATACTTCTTTGTAGGGCAGATTTGCATTGCCCGCTTGCTTGCTTGGCCAGAAATGGCGTATGCGTTTTCTCCTGAATATATTCAGGAGAAAACGCTAATGCACTTTTTGGCCAAGTGCGTCATTGTCGAAGTTGTTCCCCTCTTCCTATGCTTTAAAGGCGATTCCAACGTACCTCTTGAAATCTGTTTCCTGCTATTCTGCCTCGCTTTCAAGTCCGCCTCGATGCCTTCCCTCAACAGATTTTTGGATGATAGTTGTCCTTTATTACTCTGCCAGTTTGTGAATTTCTGTGTCCCTGAGCTCCATTTTTCAACTCGTATTTGTGAGCTGTACGCAAGTCCAAAATTTTGGTTCAGGACCGATACTGGATCCTGGTGGGTGGCTGAGACTGTGGTTAATTCTTCTTCCTGCCGGGAAATTAGAGTGACATGTGCCCGTCCAAATGCCTAACAGCTACTCTCTCATTGGTTCTCCCTCTTCCCTTCCATCCTCTGCCAAATTGGCAACCTGTGCGAACCAGGAGGTTAAAGGGGTTGTCTCTCCAAGTTGGGAGATTGATAGTAAAGCAGTTGGAAAGTCAAACCAGAGCACCAGGAGAGGGACTACTCGTTGAGTTTTAGAAACCATTTGTATTAACAGTGTGTCCATTCTGTAGGTTTCCCGTACATGTTATAGCTGTAGTAATATTCCCTTCAACATGGAGAGTTCGGACCCATGGAATGGGGGCCATGCATTTTTTCTTTAAAGGGTCTGCATTTGCTCACCCAATCTCACCAATCCTAATAGACCCAAGTGTCCAGCCTTATGCCACATCCAGCTGTCATTGTAGATAGGGTCATTCCAGGTTTCATCAGAGACCCTGAAGGAATTGTAAAGAATTTCCCGGTTTTTTGGTTTTGTTTTTGAAATTCCTTTTTATAGTGGGTTTGAGATGATTCTCGCTGCCATGTTTATGCCAGTCTACACACTTGATTACCTTACAGAGACATATCAATACATAAGTTTTAGGATTGTTACTAGTCAGATCTATTCCTCTGCGGGAAATATGGCGTTTTGAGTCCCTTTCACTAAGGAAGGTGTAGGTCTTTTCTATTCCACAGTTGGTTTTAAAAAAGGTACCTGTGCTTATATCAAACTCTGGTTTTATGCATCACCCCACCTCTCCTCCCCACTTAAGCAGGCATAACAGGGTTTTCTAAATGTGAGACTCTGTTCTCTTTCTTAAATCATTACATGTGTAGCCATGTTTACATGATCTTCATAAGTGATATCTTATGATAAGTTTCTTTTTCTGTGTGACTTCACTTAGAATCATCGTACCTGAATCCACTCACTTTGCTGCTCCTGGTCTTATGACATTGATTTCATGGCTGAGGGATATTCCATCGTACATAAGTACCACAATTTTTTGAACCATTTTTATATTTCCTGGGATATTTAAGGTGTACAGAAGTTGAGGTTCTTGTAAGCAGTGTAGCCCTACATTTGGGGGTGGCTCTGTCTTATTGATTTTCAGTTTTCCCAAGGTATATTCCCTAGACTGGAAGTGCCCTTGGCTCTGTAGCTCTGTTGATTACTTGTTTTAGAGAACACAATACACTCCTCCAGTTTGGCAGTTGGCAATTTACATCCTGCCCATCAGCATAACAAGGCTCCCTGTTCTCCAGGGCCTGTCTTGCCTTTCTGGTTTTTACACATTTTGTGGATGTCCCTTTTGACCGGTGGGAAGTGATACTTCTTTGTAGTGCAGATTTGCATTGCCCGCTTGCTTGCTTGGCCAAAAAGGGCGTATGCTTTTTCTCCTGAATATATTCAGGAGAAAACGGATACGCCCTTTTTGGCCAAGTGCATCATTGTCGAAGTTGTTCCCCTCTTCCTGTGCTTTACAGGTGACTCCAACGTACCTCTTGAAATCAGTTTCCTGCTATTCTGCCTCGCTTTCAAGTCCGCCTCCTTGCCTTCCTTCAACAGATTTTTGGACGATAGTTGCGCTTTATTACTCTGCCAGTTTGTGAGTTGCTGTGCCCCTGATCTCCATTTATCAACTCGTTTTTTGTGAGCTGAACACAAGTCCAAAATTTTGGTTCATGACCTATACTGGTTCCTGGTGGCTTCCTGAGACTTTGGTTAATTCATCTTCCTGCCGGGAAATTAGAGTGACATATGCCCGTCCAAATGCCTAACAACTACTCTCTCATTGGTTCTCCCTCTTCCCTTCCATCCTCTGCCAATTTGGCAACCTGTGCGAACCAGGAGGTTAAAGGGGCTGTCTCTCCAAGTTGGGAGATTGATAGTAAAGCAGTTGGAAAGTCAATACAGAGCACCATGAGAGGGACTATTCGTTGAGTTTTAGAAAAGTTTCGTATTCACAGTGTGTTCATTCTCTAGGTTTCCCGTACATGATATAGTTGTAGTAATATTCCCTTCAACCTGTAGAGATGTGACCCATGGTATTGGGACCATGCATTATTGCTTTAAAGGGTCTGCATTTCCTCACCCAATCTCACCAATCCTCTCAGTTCCAAGTGTCCAGCCTTATGCCATATCCAGCTGTCTTTGCAGATAGCGTCATTCCAGATTTCATCAGAGAACCTGAAGGAATTGTAAAGAATTTCCCTGTTTTTTTGTTTTGTTTTTGAAATTCCTTTTTATAGTGGGTTTGAGCTGATTCTCGCTGCCATGTTTACGCCACTCTAGACATACTTGATTCCCTTACGGAGACATATCAGTATATAGGTTTTAAGATTCTTACTAGTCAGATATATTCCTCTGTGGGAAATATGGTGTTTTGAGTCCCTTTCACTGAGGAAGATGTAGGTCTTGTCTATACCATAGTTGGTTTTTGGAATGGTACCTGTGCTTATATCAAACTGTGAATTAAGCATACCCCCACCTTCTCCTTCCACCTTAAGCAGGCATAAGAGTGTTTTCTAAATGTGAGACACTGTTCCCTTTCCCAACTCTGTTCATATGTAGCCATGTTTACAGGGTTTTCATAAGTGATATCTTATGATAAGTTTCTTTATCTGTTTGACTTATTTCACTTAGAATCATCGTACATGAATCCATTAACTTTGCTGCTACTGGTCTTATGACATTGATTTCATGGCTGAGGGATATGCCATCGTACGTAAATACCACAATTTTTTGAACCATTTTTATATTTCCTGGGTTATTTAAGGTGTTCCCAAGTTGAGGTTCTTGTAAGCAGTACAGCCCTAAATTTGCGGTGGCCCTGTCTTATTGATTTTCAATTTTGCCAAGGAATATTCCCTAGACTGGAAGTGCCCTTGGCTCTGTAGCTCTGTTGTTTACTTGTTTTAGGGAACACAATGCACTCCTCCAGTGAGGCAGTTGGCAATTTACATCCCACCCAACAGCATAACAAGGCTCCCTGTTCTCCAGGGCTTGTCCTGGCTTTCAGGTTTTTACACATTTTGTGGATGTCCCTTATAACCGGTGGGAAGAGATACTCCTTTGTAGTGCAGATTTGCATTGCCCGCTTGCTTGCTTGGCTAAAAAGGGCGTATGTGTTATCTCTTGAATATATTCAGGAGAAAATGCATATGCACTATTTGTCCAAGTGCATCATTGTCGAAGTTGTGCCCCTCTTCCTGTGCATTACACTCGATTCCAACGTACCTCTTGAAATGCGTTTCCTTCTATTCTGTCTCGCTTTCAAGTCCGCCTCGTTGCCGTCCCTCAACAGAGTTTTGGACGATAGTTGTCCTTTATTACTCTGCCGGTTTGTCAATTGCTGTGCTCCTGAGCTCCATTTTTATCTCGTTTTTTGTTAGCTGAAGGCAAGTCCAAAATTTTGGTTCAGGACCTATACTGGTTCCCGGTGGGTCGCTGAGACTTTGGTTAATTCTTCTTCCTGCCGGGAATTTAGAATGACATGGGCCCGTCCAAATGCCTAACAGCTACTCTCTCCTTGGTTCTCCCTCTTCCCTTCCATCCTCTGTCAAATTGGCAACCTGTGCGAAACAGTAGGTTAAAGGGTATTTCTCTCCTAGTTGGGAGATTGATAGTAAAGTAGTTGGAAAATCAAACCGGAGCATCAGGAGAGGGACTATTCCTTGAGTTTTAGAAACATTTCGTATTCACATTGTGTCCATTCTCTAGGTTTCCCTTACATGTTATAGCTGTAGTAATATACCCTCCAACCTGCAGATTTGGGACCCATGGAATGGGGGCCATGCATTTTTGCTTTAAAGGGTCTGCATTTGCTCACCCAATCTCACCAATCCTCTCAGTCCCAAGTGTCCAGCCTTATGCCACCTCCAGCTGTCATTGTAGACAGGGTCATTCCTGCTTTCATCGGAGACCCTGAAGGAATTGAAAGAATTTCCCTGTTTTTTTGTTTTGTTTTTGAAATTCCTTTTTATAGTGGTTTGAGCTGATTTTCACTGCCATGTTTATGCCAGTCTAGACACACTTGATTCCCTTACAGAGACATATCAATACATAGGTTTTAAGATTCTTACCAGTCACATATATTCCTCTGCGCAAAATATGGAATTTTGAGTCCCTTTCACTGAGGAATGTGTAGGTCTTGTCTATTCCATGTTGGTTTTTGGAATGGTACCTGTGCTTATATCAAACTCTGGTTTTATGCATCACCCCACCTCTCCTTTCCCCTTCAGCGGGCATAAGAGTGTTTTCTAAATGTGAGACTCTCTTCTCTTTCCTAACTTGGTTCATGAGTAGCCATGTTTACAGGATCTTCATAAGTGATATCTTATGATAATTTTCTTTTTCTGTGTGACTTATTTCACTTAGAATCATCGTACCTGAATCCACTCACTTTGCTGCTACTGGTCTTATGACATTGATTTCATGGCTGAGGGATACTCTATCGTACGTAAGTACCACAATCTTTTAAACCATTTTTATATTTCCTGGGATATTTAAGGTGTACCCAAGTTGAGGTTCTTGTAAGCAGTGCAGCCCTAAATTAGGGGGTGGCTCTGTCGTATTGATTTTCAGTTTTCCGAAGGTATATTCCCTAGACTGGAAGTGCCTTTGGCTCTGTAGCTCTGTTGTTTACTTGTTTTAGGGAACTCAATGCACTCCTCCAGTGAGGCAGTTGTCAATTTACATCCCGCACATCAGCATAAAAAGGCTCCCTCTTCTCCGTTGCCTGTCTTGCCTTTCTGGTTTTTACACATTTTGTGGATGTCCGTTTTGACAGGTGGGAAGTGACACTTCTTTGTAGTGCAGATTTGTGTTGCACGCTTGCTTGCTTGGCCAAAAATGGCGTATGCATTTTCTCCAGAATATATTCAGGAGTAATCGCATACGCCCCTTTTGGCCAAGTGCATCATTGTCGAAGTTGTGTCACTCTTCCTGTGCTTTGCAGGCGATTCCAACGTACCTCCTGAAATCTGTTTCCTACTATTCTTCCTCGCATTCAAGTCCGCCTCCTTTCCTTCACTCAACAGATTTTTGGACGATTGTTGTCCTTTATTACTCTGCCAGTTTGTGAATTGCTTTGCCCCTGTTCTCCATTTTTCAACTTGTTTTTGTGAGCTGAACGCAAGTCCAAAATTTTGCTTCACGACCTATACTGGTTCCTGGTGGGTGGCTGAGATTTTGGTTAATTCTTCTTCCTGCCGGCAAATTAGAGTGTCATATGCCCGTCCAAATGCCTAACAGCTACTCTCTCTTTGGTTCTCCCTTTTCCCTTTCATCCTTAGCCAAATTGGCAACCTGTGGATTCAGGAGGTTAAAGGGGCTGTCTCTTTACGTTGGGAGATTTATAGTAAAGCAGTTGGAAAGTCAAAACGGAGCACCAGGAGAGGGACTGTTCGTTGAGTTTTAGAAACCTTTTGTATTCACAGGGTGTCCACTCTTTTGGTTTCCCGTCCATGTTATAGCTGTAGTAATATTACCTTCAACCAGGAGAGTTGGGACCCATCGAATTGGTGTCATGCATTATGGCTTTAAAGGGCCTGCATTTTCTCCGCCAATCTCACCAATCCCCTCAGTCCCATGTGTCCAGCCTTATGTCTCTTCCAGCTGTCGTTGTAGATTGTATCATTCGAGGTTGCATCAGAGCCCTTGAAGGAATTGTGTAAGAATATCGCTGTTTTTTTATTTTTATTTTTTTTTGAAATTCAGTTTTATAATGGGGTTGAGCTGATTTTCCCTTACTTGTTTTTGCCGGTCTAGACAAACTTGATTCCCTTACAGAGACATATAAATACATTGGTTTTAGGATTCTTACTAGTCAGATATATTCCTCTCCTGGAAATAGGGATTTTGAGTCCCATTCACTACGAAGAAGTAGTTCTTGTCTATTCTATATTTGTATTATGGAACGGTACCTGTGCTAGTATCAAACTCTGGTTTTGTGCATCTCCCCACCTCTCCTTTCCCCTTAAGCATGCATAATAGTGTTTTCTAAATCTGAGACACTGTTCTATTTCCTAATACAGTTCATATGTAGCCATGTTTACATTCCCTTCGTAAGTGATATCTTATGTCAGAATGCACCATGGCCCTTGTCATAATAATGCTCCATGACCCCTGTCATCACATTGCTCCATGCCTAGTTATCACAATGCTCCATTTCCCTTGTCATCACAATTCTCCTCGTCCTTGTCATCACGATGCTACATGACACTTCTCATCACAACATTACATGCTCTTGTCATTACAATGCTCCATGACCCCTGTCATCACAATGCTCCCTGACACCTGTCATCACAATGCTTCATGCCCCTTGTCATTACAGTGCTCCATGATGCTCGTCATCACAATTACCCAAGGTCTTCTCATCACAATGCTCCACGGTTTTGCCATCACAATGCTCCATGCCCTGGTCTTCTCACAGCTCAATGTCCCTTGTCCTCACAGTTCTACTCGTCCTTGTCATCACAATGCTCCATGGCAGTTCTCATCACAATGTTATATGCCCTTGGCATCACAATACTCCATGCACTTGTCATCGCAATGCTCCATGACCCCTGTCATAGGAAGCTCCATGTGCTTGTCCTCACAATGTTTCACGACCTTGAAATAAGAATTATCAGTGGCCCTTGTCATCCCAATGCTCCATGCCCTTGTCATCACAATGCTCCTTTACCTTTGTCACAACAATCCTCCATGACACTTGGCATCACAATGCTCCGTGCTATTGTCATCACAATGGAACTTGAAATATGTCATCACAATGCTCCCTGACAACTGTCTTCACAATACTCCATGAACTTGTCATCACAATGCTCCATGCCCTTGTCATCACAATGTGCCATGCCCAATGTCATCACAATAATCCATGAAACATCTCAGACCAATGCTCCATGCCCCTTTTCATCACAATGCTCCATGAACCCTGTCATCACAATGCACCATGCCCATCATCATAATGCTTCATGCTATTGTCATCACAATGAAATCAAAATGCTCCATGACCTCTGTCATCACAATGCTCCAAACCCTTGTGATCACAATGTTCCATAACACTTGTGATCACAATGCCCCATGACGCTCGTCATCACAATTATCCATGGCCTTCTCATCACAATGCTCAATGACATTTGTCATCACAATGCTCAATACCCTTGTCATCACAATGCTCCCTGACACTTGTCGTCAGAATGCTCCTTGAACCCTTTCATGACAAGGCTCCATGCCTTTTTCATCACAATGATCCATGCCCTTATCATCACGATGCTCCAAGGCCCCTGCAATAACAATGCTCCTTGCCCTTGTCATCACAAAGCTCCATGACAAATGTCATGACAATGCTCCATGGCCTTCTCATCACAATGCTCCATGCCATTGTCATCACAATGCTCCAAGACACCTGTAATCACAATGCTCCATTCCTCTTTTCATCAGAATGCTCCATGAGACTTGTCATCACAAGGATCCATGGTCTTCTCATCAAAATACTCCAGGACATTGTCATCAAAATGCTCCATTCCCTTATCATCACAATGCTCCATGACCCCTGTCATCACAATACTCCATGTACATTTTCAGCCCAATACTCCATGACCTTCTCACCATAATGCTCCATGCCACATATCATCACAATGCTCCGTGACCACTGTCATCACAACGTCCATGACACCTCACAACACAATGATCCGGGACTCTTGTCCTCACAATGCTCCATTCCCTAGTCATCACAATTCTCCATGCCTGTGTCAGCAAAATGCTACATCACCTTGTCATCACAATGCTCCATGCACTTGTCATCACAATACTCCATTACCATTGTCATCACAATCCTCCCTGAAACTTGGGATCATATTGCTTCATGCCCTTGTCATCACAATGTTCCAAACACTTGTGATCACAATGTTCTATAAAACTTGTCATCACAATGCTCAATGGTGCCTGTCATGACAATACTCCAAGTCCTTATTGTCACAATGCTCCATGACCTTTGTCATCACAATGCTCAATACACTTGTCTTCACAATGCTCCCAGACACTTGTCGTCAGAATGCTCCTTGAACACTGTCATGAAAAGGCTCCATGCCTTTTTCATCAGAATGCTCCATGCCCTTTTCATCACAACGCTCCATGTCATTGTCATCACAATACTCCACAAGCTTGTCATCAGAATGCTCCATGGCCCCTGTCATCACAAAGCTCCATACCCTTAGACATTACAGTGCTCCATGATGCTCGTCATCACAATTATCCATGGTCTTCCCATCAAAATGCTCCACGGTCTTGCCATCACAATGCTCCATGCCTTGGTCATCCCAAAGCTCCATGTCCCCAGTCATCACAATGCTCCATGACCCCTGTCATCACAATGCTCCATACCCCTTGTCATTAAAGTGTTCCATGACACTCGTCATCACAATTTCCCATGGTCTTCTCATCACAATCCTCCACGCACTTTTCATCAAAATGCTCCATGACCACTGACATCACAATGTTCCCTAACCCCTGTCATCAAAATGTTCCATGACCCTTTTCATCCAATTGCTCCATGACCCGGTCATCACAATGCTCCATTACCCCTGTCATAAAAATGATCCATGTCCCGTGCCATCACCATGTTCCACGGCCTTGTCATCACAAGGCTCCATGACCCTTGTCATCACAATGCTCCAAGTCCCCTGTAATCACAATGCTCCATGCCCCTTTTCATCTCAATGCTCCATGAACCCTGTCATCACAATGAACCATGCCGATCATCATAATGCTTCATGCTATTGCCATCACAATGAAATCAAACTTCTCCATGACCTCTGTCATCACAATGCTCCAAAAAATTGTGATCACAATGTTCCATAACACTTGTCATCACAAGGCCCCAGGACACTGGTCATCACAATTATCCATGGACTTCTCATCACAATGTTCCATGACCTTTGTCATCACAATTCTCAATACACTTGTCCTCACAATGCTCCCGGACACTTGTCGTCAGTATGCTCATTGAACCCTGTCATGACAAGTCTCCATGCCTTTTTCATCACAATGATCCATGCCCTTTTCATCACAATGCTCCATGCCATTGTCATCACAATACTCCACAAGATTGTCATCAGAAATCTGAGTGACACTTGTCATCACAATGATCCATGAACCCTATCATCAAAATGTTCCATGACACCTGTCATCACAATGCTCCATGCCCCTTGTCATTACAGTGCTCCATGATGCTCGTCATCACAATTATCCATGGTCTTCTCATCACAGTGCTCCACGGTCTTGCCATCACAATGCTCCATGCCTTGGTCATCACAATGCTCCATGTCCCCAGTCATCACAATGCTCCATGACCACTGTCATCACAATGCTCCATACCCCTTGTCATTAAATGGCTCCATGACACTCGACATCACAATTTCCCATGGTCTTCTCGTCACAATGCTCCACGTCTTTGTCATCAAAATGCTCCATGACCCTTGTCATCACTATGCTCCATGACCACAGTCATCACAATGCTCCATGACACCTGTCATCACAATGCTCCATACCCCTTGTCATTACAGTGCTCTGTGATGCTCGTCATCACAATTATCCATTGTCTTCTCATAAAAATGCTCCACGTTCTTGCCATCACAATGCTCCATGCCCTGGTCATCACAATGCTCCATGTCCCCTGTCATCACAATTCTCCAAGTTCTCGGCATCACTATGCTCCATGATACTTCTCTTCACAGTGTTACATGCTTTGTCATCACAATTCTCAATGCACTTGTCATCGCAATTCTCCATGACCCCTGTCATAGCAAGCTCCATGTGATTTTCCTCATAATGCTTCATGAACTTGTCATCAAAATTCTCAATGGCCATTGTCATCACAATGCTCCATGACTCTTGGCATCACAATGCTCCAAGACCTTTTCATCAAAATGCTCCGTTACCTTTGTCATCACAATCCTCCCTGACACTTGGCATCACAACGCTCCTATCCATTGTCATCACAATGGACCATGACATATGTCATCACAATGCTCCAACACCTGTCTTCACAGTACTCCATGACCTTCTCATCACAATGCTCCATGCCCTTGTCATCACAATTCACCATGCCCACTGTCATCTCAATAATCCATGAAAATTGTCAGACAAATGCTCCATGCCCCTTTCATCACAATGCTCCATGCTCTTTTATCACAATGCTCTATGACTCAGGTCATCACAATGCCCCGTGACTCCAGTCATCACAGTGCTTCATGACCTTTGTCATCACAATGATCCATGCCATCGTCATCACAAGGCTCTGTGACAATTGTCACCACAATGCTCCATGAACATTTAATCACAATTCTCGGTGACCCTGGTCATCACAATGCTCCATGCCTTTGTCAGCACAATACTCCATGACCCATGGCATCACAATGTGCCATGCCCTTGACATCACAATGCTCCACATCGTTGTCATCACAATGCTCCATAAACCTTGTCATCACAGTGTTCCATGCATTTGTCAGCACAATGCTCCTGACCCATGTCATCACAAAGTGCCATGCGTTTGTCATCACAATGCTCCACAAGTTTGTCATCACAATGCTCCATGCTCATCTCATCAATATGCTCTCTCACCACTGATATCACAATGTTCCATCACTAATCATCACAATACTCCCACACCCCTGTCATTACAATGTTCCATGACCCTTGTCACAACAGTGCTACATGCACTTATCATCACAATGCTCCATGACACTTGACATCACAATGTTCCATAACCCCTGTCATCACAATGCTCCTTGACCCTTTTCGTCACAATGCTCCATGACCCCTAACATCACAATGTTCCATAAACACTGTCATCAAAATGTTTCATGACCATTTCATCCAATTGCTCAATGAACCTATCATCACAATGCTCCCTGCCCTTCTCATCACAATGCACCACACACTTGTCATCAAAATGCTCCATGGCCAATGTAATCACAAAGCTCCATGACCTTTGGCATCACAATGCTCCATGCCATTGTCATCACAAAATTCCATGAAAACTCTCATCACATTGCTCCATGGTGTTGTCATCACAAAGCTCCATGACGCTTGTCATCACAATGCTTGATGCCCTTCTCATCACAATGCACCATGCCTTTGTCATTGCAATCCTCCAAGACCCATGTATCACTGAGTTCCGTGCACTTGTCATCACAATGCTCCATGCCCACTCTCATCACAATAATCCATGAAACTTTTCAGACCAATGCTCCATGCCCTTGTCATCACAATGCTCCATTACACCTGTCATAACAATGCTCCATGAACCCTGCCTTTGTCATCACAAGACTCCATGACCCTTGCCATCACAATACTCCAAGACCCCTGTAATCACAATGCTCCATGCCCATGTCATCACAAAGCTCCCTGACGCATGTCATCAGAATGCTCCATGGCCTTCTCATCACAATGCTCCATGCCCATTTCATCACAATGCTCCATGACCCCTGTAATAACAATACCCCATGCATGCCACTTTTCATCTCAATGCTCCATGAACCCTATCATCACAATGCACCATGCCCATCATCATAATGCTACATGCTATTGTCATCACAATGAAATCAAAATTCTCCACGACCTCTGTGATCACAATGCTCCAAACCCCTCTGATCACAATGTTCCATAAAACTGTTCATCACAATGCCCCATGATGCTGGTTATAACAGTTATCCATGGACTTCTCATCACAATGCTCCATGACCGCTGACATCACAATGTTCCATAAACACTGTCATCAAAATATTTCATGACAATTTCATCCAATTGCTCCATGACCCTGTCATCACAATGCTCCCTGCCCATCTCATCACAATGCACCACACCCTTGTCATCAAAATGCTCCATGGCCTATGTCATCACAAATCTCCATGACCCTTGGCATCACAATGCTGCATGCCATTGTCATCACAAAGCTCCATGAAACCTCTCATCACATTGCTCCATGACGTTGTCATCACAAAGTTCCATGACGCTTGTCATCACAATGCTCGATGCCCTTCTCATCACAATGCACCATGCCTTTGTTATTGCAATCCTATAAGACACATGTATCACTGTGTTCCGTGCACTTGTCATCACAATGCTCCATGCCCACTCTCATCACAATAATCCATGAAATTTTTCAGACCAATGCTCCATGCCCTTGTCATCACAATGCTCCATTACCTCTGTCATAACAATGCTCCATAACCTCTGCAATCACAATGTTCCATGGCTTTGTCATCGCAAGACTCCATGACACTTGTCATCACAATTCTCCAAGACCCCTGTAATCACAATGCTCCGTGCCCATGTCATCACAAAGCTCCCTGACCCATGTCATCAAAATGCTCCATGGCCTTCTCATCACAATGCTCAATGCCCTTTTCATCACAATGCTCCAAGACCCCTGTAATAACAATACTCCATGCCACTTTTCATCTCAGTGCTCCATGAACCCTGTCATCACAATGCACCATGTCCATCATCATAATGCTTCATGCTATTGTCATCACAATGAAATCAAAATTCTCCATGACATCTGTCATCACAATGCTCCAAATCCCTGTGATCACAATGTTCCATAAAACTTGTCATCACAACGCCCCATGATGCTGGTTACCACAATTATCCATGGACTTCTCATCACAATGCTCCATGACCTTTGTCATCACAATTCTCAATACACTTGTCATCACAATGCTCCCTGGAACTTGTAATCAGTATGCTCATTGAAAACTGTCATGACAAGTCTCCATGCCCTTTTCATCACAATGATCCATGCCCTTTTCATCACAATGCTCCATGCCATTGTCATCACAATACTCCACAAGCTTGTCATCAGAATGTTCCGTGACACTTGTCATCACAATGATCCATGAACCCTGTCATAAAAATGTTCCATGACACCTGTCATCACAATGCTCCATGCCCCTTGTCATTACAGTGCTCCATGATGCTTGTCATCACAATTATCCATGGTCTTCTCATCACAGTGCTCCACTGTCTTGCCATCACAATGCTCCATGACCTGGTTATCACAATGCTCCATGTCCACAGTCATCACAATGCTCCATGACCCCTGTCATCACAATACTCCATACCCCTTTTCATTACAGTGCTCCATGACGCTCGTAATCACAATTATCCATGCTCTTCTCATCACAATGCTCCACGCCCTTGTCATCAAAATGCTCCATGACACTTGTCATCACAATGCTCCATGACCACTGTCATCACTATGCTCCATGACCCCTGTCATCACAATGCTCCAAACCCCCTGTCATTACAATGCTCCATGACGCTTGTCATCACAATTATCCATGGTATTCTCATCACAATGCTCCACGGTCTTGCCATCACAATGCTCCATGCCCTGGTCATCACACTGCTCCATGTCCCTGTCATCACAATTCTCCAAGTTCTTGGCATCAGAATGCTCCATGACACTTCTCATCAAAGTGTTACATGCTTTGTCATCACAATTCTCAATGCACTTGTCATCACAATGCTCCATGACCCCTGTCATAGCAAGCTGCATGTGCTTGTCATCACAATACTCCATGTGCTTGTCGTCACAATGCTCCATGACCTTTGTCATCACAAGGCTCCCTGACACTTGTTCTCAGAATGCTCCTTGAAACCTGTCATGAAAAGGCTCCTTGCCTTTTTCAGCACAATAGCCCAAGTCGTTTTCTTCACAATCCTCCATGCCATTGTCATCAAAATACTCCACAAGCTTGTCATCAGAATGCTCCCTGACCCTTGTCATCACAATGCTCCATGACCCCTGTTATCACAATGCTCCATACCCCTTGTCATTACAGTGCTCC
Source organism: Mesoplodon bidens (assembly GCF_964165515.1). Classification (NCBI taxonomy): domain Eukaryota; kingdom Metazoa; phylum Chordata; class Mammalia; order Artiodactyla; family Ziphiidae; genus Mesoplodon; species Mesoplodon bidens. The sequence goes on from NW_027671497.1 coordinate 84,275, forward strand.
ATGACGCTCGTCATCACAGTTACCCGTGGTCTTCTCATCACAGTGCTCCACGGTCTTGCCATCACAATGCTCCATGCCCTGGTCATCACAATGCTCAATGTCCCCAGTCATCACAATGCTCCATGACACCTGTCATCACAATACTCCATACCCCTTTTCATTACAGTGATCCATGACACTCGTAATCACAATTAGCCATGGTCTTCTCATCACAATGCTCCACGCCCTTGTCATCTACAAGCTCCATGACACTTGTCATCACAATGCTCCATGCCCACTGTCATCACAATGCTCCATGACCCCTGTCATCACAATGCTCCACTCCCCTTGTCATTACAGAGCTCCATGACGCTTGTCATCACAATTATCCATGGTCTTCTCATCACAATGCTCCACGGTCTTGCCATGACAATGCTCCATGCCAAGGTCATCACAATGCTCCATGTCCCGTGTCATCACAATTCTCCACGTTCTTGGCATCACTATGCTCCATGACACTTCTCATCACAGTGTTACATGCTTTGTCATCACAATTCTCTATGCACTTGTCATCGCAATGCTCCATGATCCCTGTCATAGCAAGCTCCATGTGCTTGTCATCACAATGCTTCATGGACTGGTCATCAAAATTCTCAATGGCCCTTGTCATCACAATGCTCCATGCCCTTGTCATCACAAAGCTCCATGACACTTGTCATCACAATGCTCCATGCCCTTGTCATCAAAATGCTCCATTACCTTTGTCATCACCATCCTCCATGACACTTGGCCTCACAATGCTCCATTCCATTGTCATCGCAATGACCATGACATATCTCATCACAATGCTCCCTGACACCTGTCTTCACAATACTCCATGACCTTCTCATCACAATGCCCCATGCCGTTGTCATCACAATGCGCCATGCCCACTCTCATCACAATAGTCCATGAAATTTGTCAGACCAATGCAACATGCCCCTGTCATCACAATGCTCCATGCACTTTCATCACAATGCTCTATGACCCCTGTCATCACAATGCTCCATGACTCCAGTCATCACAATGCTTCATGACCATTGTCACCACAATGCTCCATGAACATTTCATCACAATGCTCCGTGACCCTAGTCATCACAATGCTGCATGCCTTTGTCAGCACAATACTCCATGACCCATGGCATCACAATGCGCCATGCGCTTGTCATCACAATGCTCCACATCGTTGTCATCACAATGCTCCATAAACCTTGTCATCACAATGCTCCATGCGTTTGTCAGCACAATGCTCCATGACCCATATCATCACAACGTGCCATGCGTTTGTCATCACAGTGCTCCACAACATTGTTATCACAATGCTCCATGCACTTCTCATCAAAATGCTCTCTCACCAATGATATCACAATGTTCCATCACTAATCATCTCAATACTCCCTCACGCCTGTCATCACAATGTTCCATAACCCTTGTCACAACAATGCTCCATGCACTTATCATCACAATGCTCCATGCCCCTGACATCACAATGTTCCATAACCCCTGTCATCACAATGCTCCATGACCCTTTTCATCACAATGCTCCATGACCCCTGACATCACAATGTTCCATAAACACTGTCATCAAAATGTTCCATGACCATTTCATCCAATTGCTCCATGACCCTGTCACCACAATGCTCCATGCCCTTCTCATCACAGTGCACCACACCCTTGTCATCAAAATGCTCCATGGCCTATGTCATCACAAAGCTCCATGACACTTGGCATCACAATGCTGCATGCCATTGTCATCACAAAGCTCCATGAAACCTCTCATCACATTGCTCCATGACGTTGTCATCACAAAGCTCCATGACGCTTGTCATCACAATTCTCGATGCCCTTCTCATCACAATGCACCATGCCTTTGTCATTGCATTCCTCCAAGACACATGTATCACTGTGTTCCGTGCACTTGTCATCACAATGCTCCATGCCGACTCTCATCACAATAATCCATGAAACATTTCAGACCAATGCTCCATGCGCTTGTCATCACAATGCTCCATTATAACTGTCATAACAATGCTCCATGACATGGTTATCACAATGCTCCATGTCCCCAGTCATCACAATGCTCCATGTCCCCTGTCATCACAATACTCCATACCCCTTTTCATTACAGTGATCCATGACGCTCGTAATCACAATTAGCCATGGTCTTCTCATCACAATGCTCCACGCCCTTGTCATCAACACGCTCTATGACACTTGTCATCACAATGCTCCATGCCCACTCTCATCACAATGCTCCATGACACCTGTCATCACAATGATCCACACCCCTTGTCATTACAGTGCTCCATGACGCTTGTCATCACAATTATCCATGGTCTTCTCATCACAATGCTCCACGGTCTTGCCATGACAATGCTCCATGCCAGGGTCATCACACTGCTCCATGTCCCTGTCATCACAATTCTCCACGTTCTTGGCATCACTATGCTCCATGACACTTCTAATCATAGTGTTACATGCTTTGTCATCACAATTCTCTATGCCCTTGTCATCGCAATGCTCCATGACCCCTGTCATAGCAAGCTCCATGTGCTTTTCATCACAATACTCCATGTGCTTGTCGTCACAATGCTCCATGACCTTTGTCATCACAATGCACCCTGCCACTTGTTGTCAGAATGATCCTTGAAACCTGTCATGAAAAGGCTCCATGCCTTTTTCATCACAATGCCCCATGCCGTTTTCTTCACAATGCTCCATGCCTTTGTCATCAAAATACTCCACAAGCTTGTCATCAGAATGCTCCCTGACCATTGTCATCACAATGCTCCATACCCCTTGTCATTACAGTGCTCCATGACGCTCGTCATCACAGTTACCCGTGGTCTTCTCATCACAATGATCCACGGTCTTGCCATCACAATGCTCCAAGCCCTGGTCATCACAATGCTCCATGTCCCGTGTCAGCACAATTCTCCACGTTCTTGGCATCACTATGCTCCATGACACTTCTCATCACAGTGTTACATGCTTTGTCATCACAATTCTCTATGCACTTGTCATCGCAATGCTCTATGATCCCTGTCATAGCAAGCTCCATGTGCTTGTCATCACAATGCTTCATGAACTGGTCATCAAACTTCTCAATGGCCCTTGTCATCACAATGCTCCATGCCCTTGTCATCAAAATGCTCCATTACCTTTGTCATCACCATCCTCCATGACACTTGGCCTCACAATGCTCCATTCCATTGTCATCGCAATGACCATGACATATCTCATCACAATGCTCCCTGACACCTGTCTTCACAATACTCCATGACCTTCTCATCACAATGCCCCATGCCCTTGTCATCACAATGCGCCATGCCCACTCTCATCACAATAGTCCATGAAATTTGTCAGACCAATGCAACATGCCCCTGTCATCACAATGCTCCATGCACTTTCATCACAATGCTCTATGACCCCTGTCATCACAATGCTCCATGACTCCAGTCATCACAATGCTTCATGACCATTGTCACCACAATGCTCCATGAACATTTCATCACAATGCTCCGTGACCCTAGTCATCACAATGCTGCATGCCTTTGTCAGCACAATACTCCATGACCCATGGCATCACAATGCGCCATGCGCTTGTCATCACAATGCTCCACATCGTTGTCATCACAATGCTCCATAAACCTTGTCATCACAATGCTCCATGCGTTTGTCAGCACAATGCTCCATGACCCATATCATCACAACGTGCCATGCGTTTGTCATCACAGTGCTCCACAACATTGTTATCACAATGCTCCATGCACTTCTCATCAAAATGCTCTCTCACCAATGATATCACAATGTTCCATCACTAATCATCTCAATACTCCCTCACGCCTGTCATCACAATGTTCCATAACCCTTGTCACAACAATGCTCCATGCACTTATCATCACAATGCTCCATGCCCCTGACATCACAATGTTCCATAACCCCTGTCATCACAATGCTCCATGACCCTTTTCATCACAATGCTCCATGACCCCTGACATCACAATGTTCCATAAACACTGTCATCAAAATGTTCCATGACCATTTCATCCAATTGCTCCATGACCCTGTCACCACAATGCTCCATGCCCTTCTCATCACAGTGCACCACACACTTGTCATCAAAATGCTCCATGGCCTATGTCATCACAAAGCTCCATGACACTTGGCATCACAATGCTGCATGCCATTGTCATCACAAAGCTCCATGAAACCTCTCATCACATTGCTCCATGACGTTGTCATCACAAAGCTCCATGACGCTTGTCATCACAATTCTCGATGCCCTTCTCATCACAATGCACCATGCCTTTGTCATTGCATTCCTCCAAGACACATGTATCACTGTGTTCCGTGCACTTGTCATCACAATGCTCCATGCCGACTCTCATCACAATAATCCATGAAACATTTCAGACCAATGCTCCATGCCCTTGTCATCACAATGCTCCATTATAACTGTCATAACAATGCTCCATGACATGGTTATCACAATGCTCCATGTCCCCAGTCATCACAATGCTCCATGTCCCCTGTCATCACAATACTCCATACCCCTTTTCATTACAGTGATCCATGACGCTCGTAATCACAATTAGCCATGGTCTTCTCATCACAATGCTCCACGCCCTTGTCATCAACACGCTCTATGACACTTGTCATCACAATGCTCCATGCCCACTCTCATCACAATGCTCCATGACACCTGTCATCACAATGATCCACACCCCTTGTCATTACAGTGCTCCATGACGCTTGTCATCACAATTATCCATGGTCTTCTCATCACAATGCTCCACGGTCTTGCCATGACAATGCTCCATGCCAGGGTCATCACACTGCTCCATGTCCCTGTCATCACAATTCTCCACGTTCTTGGCATCACTATGCTCCATGACACTTCTAATCATAGTGTTACATGCTTTGTCATCACAATTCTCTATGCCCTTGTCATCGCAATGCTCCATGACCCCTGTCATAGCAAGCTCCATGTGCTTTTCATCACAATACTCCATGTGCTTGTCGTCACAATGCTCCATGACCTTTGTCATCACAATGCACCCTGCCACTTGTTGTCAGAATGATCCTTGAAACCTGTCATGAAAAGGCTCCATGCCTTTTTCATCACAATGCCCCATGCCGTTTTCTTCACAATGCTCCATGCCTTTGTCATCAAAATACTCCACAAGCTTGTCATCAGAATGCTCCCTGACCATTGTCATCACAATGCTCCATACCCCTTGTCATTACAGTGCTCCATGACGCTCGTCATCACAGTTACCCGTGGTCTTCTCATCACAATGATCCACGGTCTTGCCATCACAATGCTCCAAGCCCTGGTCATCACAATGCTCCATGTCCCGTGTCAGCACAATTCTCCACGTTCTTGGCATCACTATGCTCCATGACACTTCTCATCACAGTGTTACATGCTTTGTCATCACAATTCTCTATGCACTTGTCATCGCAATGCTCTATGATCCCTGTCATAGCAAGCTCCATGTGCTTGTCATCACAATGCTTCATGAACTGGTCATCAAACTTCTCAATGGCCCTTGTCATCACAATGCTCCATGCCCTTGTCATCAAAATGCTCCATTACCTTTGTCATCACCATCCTCCATGACACTTGGCCTCACAATGCTCCATTCCATTGTCATCGCAATGACCATGACATATCTCATCACAATGCTCCCTGACACCTGTCTTCACAATACTCCATGACCTTCTCATCACAATGCCCCATGCCCTTGTCATCACAATGCGCCATGCCCACTCTCATCACAATAGTCCATGAAATTTGTCAGACCAATGCAACATGCCCCTGTCATCACAATGCTCCATGCACTTTCATCACAATGCTCTATGACCCCTGTCATCACAATGCTCCATGACTCCAGTCATCACAATGCTTCATGACCATTGTCACCACAATGCTCCATGAACATTTCATCACAATGCTCCGTGACCCTAGTCATCACAATGCTGCATGCCTTTGTCAGCACAATACTCCATGACCCATGGCATCACAATGCGCCATGCGCTTGTCATCACAATGCTCCACATCGTTGTCATCACAATGCTCCATAAACCTTGTCATCACAATGCTCCATGCGTTTGTCAGCACAATGCTCCATGACCCATATCATCACAACGTGCCATGCGTTTGTCATCACAGTGCTCCACAACATTGTTATCACAATGCTCCATGCACTTCTCATCAAAATGCTCTCTCACCAATGATATCACAATGTTCCATCACTAATCATCTCAATACTCCCTCACGCCTGTCATCACAATGTTCCATAACCCTTGTCACAACAATGCTCCATGCACTTATCATCACAATGCTCCATGCCCCTGACATCACAATGTTCCATAACCCCTGTCATCACAATGCTCCATGACCCTTTTCATCACAATGCTCCATGACCCCTGACATCACAATGTTCCATAAACACTGTCATCAAAATGTTCCATGACCATTTCATCCAATTGCTCCATGACCCTGTCACCACAATGCTCCATGCCCTTCTCATCACAGTGCACCACACACTTGTCATCAAAATGCTCCATGGCCTATGTCATCACAAAGCTCCATGACACTTGGCATCACAATGCTGCATGCCATTGTCATCACAAAGCTCCATGAAACCTCTCATCACATTGCTCCATGACGTTGTCATCACAAAGCTCCATGACGCTTGTCATCACAATTCTCGATGCCCTTCTCATCACAATGCACCATGCCTTTGTCATTGCATTCCTCCAAGACACATGTATCACTGTGTTCCGTGCACTTGTCATCACAATGCTCCATGCCGACTCTCATCACAATAATCCATGAAACATTTCAGACCAATGCTCCATGCCCTTGTCATCACAATGCTCCATTATAACTGTCATAACAATGCTCCATGACATGGTTATCACAATGCTCCATGTCCCCAGTCATCACAATGCTCCATGTCCCCTGTCATCACAATACTCCATACCCCTTTTCATTACAGTGATCCATGACGCTCGTAATCACAATTAGCCATGGTCTTCTCATCACAATGCTCCACGCCCTTGTCATCAACACGCTCTATGACACTTGTCATCACAATGCTCCATGCCCACTCTCATCACAATGCTCCATGACACCTGTCATCACAATGATCCACACCCCTTGTCATTACAGTGCTCCATGACGCTTGTCATCACAATTATCCATGGTCTTCTCATCACAATGCTCCACGGTCTTGCCATGACAATGCTCCATGCCAGGGTCATCACACTGCTCCATGTCCCTGTCATCACAATTCTCCACGTTCTTGGCATCACTATGCTCCATGACACTTCTAATCATAGTGTTACATGCTTTGTCATCACAATTCTCTATGCCCTTGTCATCGCAATGCTCCATGACCCCTGTCATAGCAAGCTCCATGTGCTTTTCATCACAATACTCCATGTGCTTGTCGTCACAATGCTCCATGACCTTTGTCATCACAATGCACCCTGCCACTTGTTGTCAGAATGCTCCTTGAAACCTGTCATGAAAAGGCTCCATGCCTTTTACATCACAATGCCCCATGCCATTTTCTTCACAATGCTCCATGCCTTTGTCATCAAAATACTCCACAAGCTTGTCATCAGAATGCTCCCTGACCATTGTCATCACAATGCTCCATACCCCTTGTCATTACAGTGCTCCATGACGCTCGTCATCACAGTTACCCGTGGTCTTCTCATCACAATGATCCACGGTCTTGCCATCACAATGCTCCAAGCCCTGGTCATCACAATGCTCCATGTCCCGTGTCAGCACAATTCTCCACGTTCTTGGCATCACTATGCTCCATGACACTTCTCATCACAGTGTTACATGCTTTGTCATCACAATTCTCTATGCACTTGTCATCGCAATGCTCTATGATCCCTGTCATAGCAAGCTCCATGTGCTTGTCATCACAATGCTTCATGAACTGGTCATCAAACTTCTCAATGGCCCTTGTCATCACAATGCTCCATGCCCTTGTCATCAAAATGCTCCATTACCTTTGTCATCACCATCCTCCATGACACTTGGCCTCACAATGCTCCATTCCATTGTCATCGCAATGACCATGACATATCTCATCACAATGCTCCCTGACACCTGTCTTCACAATACTCCATGACCTTCTCATCACAATGCCCCATGCCCTTGTCATCACAATGCGCCATGCCCACTCTCATCACAATAGTCCATGAAATTTGTCAGACCAATGCAACATGCCCCTGTCATCACAATGCTCCATGCACTTTCATCACAATGCTCTATGACCCCTGTCATCACAATGCTCCATGACTCCATTCATCACAATGCTTCATGACCATTGTCACCACAATGCTCCATGAACATTTCATCACAATGCTCCGTGACCCTAGTCATCACAATGCTGCATGCCTTTGTCAGCACAATACTCCTTGACCCATGGCATCACAATGCACCATGCGCTTGTCATCACAATGCTCCACATCGTTGTCATCACAATGCTCCATAAACCTTGTCATCACAATGCTCCATGCGTTTGTCAGCACAATGCTCCATGACCCATATCATCACAATGTGCCATGCGTTTGTCATCACAGTGCTCCACAACCTTGTTATCACAATGCTCCATGCACTTCTCATCAAAATGCTCTCTCACCAATGATATCACAATGTTCCATCAATAATCATCTCAATACTCCCTCACGCCTGTCATCACAATGTTCCATAACCCTTGTCACAACAATGCTCCATGCACTTATCATCACAATGCTCCATGCCCCTGACATCACAATGTTCCATAACCCCTGTCATCACAATGCTCCATGACCCTTTTCATCACAATGCTCCATGACACCTGACATCACAATGTTCCATAAACACTGTCATCAAAATGTTCCATGACCATTTCATCCAATTGCTCCATGACCCTGTCACCACAATGCCCCATGCCCTTCTCATCACAGTGCACCACACCCTTCTCATCAAAATGTTCCATGGCCTATGTCATCACAAAGCTCCATGACCCTTGGCATCACAATGCTGCATGCCATTGTCATCACAAAGCTCCATGAAACCTCTCATCACTTTGCTCCATGACGTTGTCATCACAAAGCTCCATGACGCTTGTCATCACAATTTTCGATGCCCTTCTCATCACAATGCACCATGCCTTTGTCATTGCATTCCTCCAAGACACATGTATCACTGTGTTCCGTGCACTTGTCATCACAATGCTCCATGCCGACTCTCATCACAGTAATCCATGAAACATTTCAGACCAATGCTCCATGCCCTTGTCATCACAATGCTCCATTATAACTGTCATAACAATGCTCCATGACATGGTTATCACAATGCTCCATGTCCCCAGTCATCACAATGCTCCATGTCCCCTGTCATCACAATACTCCATACCCCTTTTCATTACAGTGATCCATGACGCTCGTAATCACAATTAGCCATGGTCTTCTCATCACAATGCTCCACGCCCTTGTCATCAACACGCTCTATGACACTTGTCATCACAATGCTCCATGCCCACTCTCATCACAATGCTCCATGACACCTGTCATCACAATGATCCACACCCCTTGTCATTACAGTGCTCCATGACGCTTGTCATCACAATTATCCATGGTCTTCTCATCACAATGCTCCACGGTCTTGCCATGACAATGCTCCATGCCAGGTTCATCACACTGCTCCATGTCCCTGTCATCACAATTCTCCACGTTCTTGGCATCACTATGCTCCATGACACTTCTAATCATAGTGTTACATGCTTTGTCATCACAATTCTCAATGCACTTGTCATCGCAATTCTCCATGACCCCTGTCATAGCAAGCTCCATGTGATTTTCCTCATAATGCTTCATGAACTTGTCATCAAAATTCTCAATGGCCATTGTCATCACAATGCTCCATGACTCTTGGCATCACAATGCTCCAAGAACTTTTCATCAAAATGCTCCGTTACCTTTGTCATCACAATCCTCCCTGACACTTGGCATCACAACGCTCCTATCCATTGTCATCACAATGGACCATGACATATGTCATCACAATGCTCCAACACCTGTCTTCACAGTACTCCATGACCTTCTCATCACAATGCTCGATGCCCTTGTCATCACAATTCACCATGCCCACTGTCATCTCAATAATCCATGAAAATTGTCAGACAAATGCTCCATGCCCCTTTCATCACAATGCTCCATGCTCTTTTATCACAATGCTCTATGACTCAGGTCATCACAATGCTCCGTGACTCCAGTCATCACAGTGCTTCATGACCTTTGTCATCACAATGATCCATGCCATCGTCATCACAAGGCTCTGTGACAATTGTCACCACAATGCTCCATGAACATTTAATCACAATTCTCGGTGACCCCTGTCATCACAATGCTCCATGCCCCTGACATCACAATGTTCCATAACCCCTGTCATCAAAATGCTCCATGACCCTTGTCATCACTATGCTCCATTACCACTGTCATAACAATGCTCCATGACCCCTGCCATCACAATGTTCCACGGCTTTGTCATCGCAAGACTCCATGACCCTTTTCATCACAATGCTCCAAGACCCCTGTAATCACAATGCTCCATGCCCATATCATCACAAAGCTCCCTGACGCATGTCATCAGAAGGCTCCATGGCCTTCTCATCACAATGCTCCAGGCCCTTCTCATCAGAATGCACCATACCTTTGTCATTGCAATCCTCCAAGACACATGTATCACTGTGTTCTGTGCCCTTGTCATCACAATGCTCCATGCCCACTCTCATCACAATAATCCATGAAACTTTTCAGACCAATGCTCCATGCCCTTGTCATCACAATGCTCCAAGACCCCTGTAATCACAATGCTCCGTGCCCATGTCATTACAAAGCTCCCTGACGCATGTCATCAGAATGCTCCATGGCCTTCTCATCACAATGCTCCATGCCCTTTTCATCACAATGCTCCAAGACCCCTGTAATAACTATACTCATTGCCACTTTTCATCTCAGTGCTCCATGAACCCTGTCATCACAATGCACCATGCCCATCATCATAATGCTTCATGCTATTGTTATCACAATGAAATCAAAATTCTCCATGACCTCTGTCATCACAATGCTCCAAACCCCTGTGATCACAATGTTCCATAAATCTTGTCATCACAACGCCCCGTGATGATGGTTACCACAATTATCCATGGACTTCTCATCACAATGCTCCCTGGAACTTGTCATCAGTATGCTCATTGAAAACTGTCATGACAAGTCTCCATGCCCTTTTCATCACAATGATTCATGCCCTTTTCATCACAATGCTCCATGCCATTGTCATCACAATACTCCACAAGCTTGTCATCAGAATGCTCCGTGACACTTGTCATCACAATGATCCATGAACCCTGTCATCAAAATGTTCCATGACACCTGTCATCACAATGCTCCATGCCCCTTGTCATTACAGTGCTCCATGATGCTCGTCATCACAATTATCCATGGTCTTCTCATCACACTGCTCCACTGTCTTGCCATCACAATGCTCCATGACCTGGTTATCACAATGCTCCATGACCCCTGTCATCACAATACTCCATACCCTTTTCATTACAGTGCTCCATGACGCTCGTAATCACAATTATCCATGCTCTTCTCATCACAATGCTCCACGCCCTTGTCATCAAAATGCTCCATGACACTTGTCATCTCAATGCTCCATGACCACTGACATCACAGTGCTCCATGACCCCTGTCATCACAATGCTCCAAACCCCTTGTAATTACAGTGCTCCATGACGCTTGTCATCACAATTTTCAATGGTCTTCTCATCACAGTGCTCCACGGTCTTGCCATCACAATGCTCCATGCCCTGCTCATCAAACTGCTCCATGTCCCTGACATCACAATTCTCCACGTTCTTGGCATCAGAATGCTCCATGACACTTCTCATCAAAGTGTTACATGCTTTGTCATCACAATTCTCTATGCCCTTGTCATCGCAATGCTCCATGACCCCTGTCAAAGCAAGCTCCATGTGCTTGTCATCACAATACTCCATGTGCTTGTCGTCACAATGCTCCATGACCTTTGTCATCACAAGGCTCCCTGACACTTGTTCTCAGAATGCTCCTTGAAACCTGTCATGAAAAGGCTCCGTGCCTTTTTCATCACAATGCCCCATGCCGTTTTCTTCACAATGCTCCATGACATTGTCATCAAAATACTACACAAGCTTGTCATCAGAGTGCTCCCTGACCCTTGTCATCACTCCATGACCCCTGTTATCACAATGCTCCATACCCTTTGTCATTACAGTGCTCCATGACGCTCGTCATCACAGTTACCCATGGTCTTCTCATCACAGTGCTCCACGGTCTTGCCATCACAATGCTCCATGCCCTGGTCATCACAATGCTCCATGTCCCGTGTCATCACAATTCTCCACGTTCTTGGCATCACTCTGCTCCATGACACTTCTCATCACAGTGTTACATGCTTTCTCATCACAATTCTCTATGCACTCCTCATCGCAATGATCCATGATCCCTGTCATAGCAAGCTCCATGTGCTTGTCATCACAATGCTCCATGAACTGGTCATCAAAATTCTCAATGGCCCTTGTCATCACAATGCTCCATGCCCTTGTCATCACAAAGCTCCATGACCCTTGTCGTCACAATGCTCCAAGCCCTTGTCATCAAAATGCTCCATTACCTTTGTCATCACAATCCTCCATGACACTTGGAATCACAATGCTCCATTCCATTGTCATCGCAATGACCATGACATATGTCATCACAACGCTCCCTGACACCTGTCTTCACAATACTCCATGACCTTCTCATCACAATGCTCCATGCCCTTGTCATCACAATGCGCCATGCCCACTCTCATCACAATAGTCCATGAAATTTGTCAGACCAATGCAACATGCCCCTGTCATCACAATGCTCCATGCACTTTCATCACAATGCTCTATGACCCCTGTCATCACAATGCTCCGTGACTCCAGTCATCACAATGCTTCATGCCATTGTCACCACAATGCTCCATGAACATTTCATCACAATGCTCCGTGACCTTAGTCATCACAATGCTCCTTGCCTTTGTCAGCGCAATACTCCATGACCCATGGCATCACAATGCGCCATGCACTTGTCATCACAATGCTCCACATCGTTGTCATCACAATGCTCCATAAACCTTGTCATCACAATGTCCATGCGTTTGTCAGCACAATGCTCCATGACCCATATCATCACAATGTGCCATGCGTTTGCCATCACAGTGCTCCACAACCTTGTTATCACAATGCTCCATGCACTTCTCATCAAAATGCTCTCTCACCAATGATATCAGAATGTTCCATCACTAATCATCTCAATACTCCCTCACGCCTGTCATCACAATGTTCCATAACCCTTGTCACAACAATGCTCCATGCACTTATCATCACAATGCTCCATGCCCCTGACATCACAATGTTCCATAACCCCTGTCATCACAATGCTCCATGACCCTTTTCATCACAATGCTCCATGACCCCTGACATCACAATGTTCCATAAACACTGTCATCAAAATGTTCCATGACCATTTCATCCAATTGCTCCATGACCCTGTCATCACAATGCTCCCTGCCCTTCTCATCACAATGCACCACACCCTTGTCATCAAAATGCTCCATGGCCTATGTCATCACAAAGCTCCATGACCCTTGGCATCACAGTGCTCCATGCCATTGTCATCACAAAGCTCCATGAAACCTCTCATCACATTGCTCCATGACGTTGTCATCACAAAGCTTCATGACGCTAGTCATCACAATGCTCAATGACCTTCTCATCACAATGCACCATGCCTTTGTCATTGCAATCCTCCAAGACACATGTATCACTGTGTTCCGTGCACTTGTCATCACAGTGCTCCATGCCCACTCTCATCACAATAATCCATGAAACTTTTCAGACCAATGCTCCATGCCCTTGTCATCACAATGCTCCATTACCACTGTCATAACAATGCTCCATGACCCCTGCCATCACAATGTTCCACGGCTTTGTCATCGCAAGACTCCATGACCCTTGTCATCACAATGCTCCAAGACCCCTGTAATCACAATGCTCCATGCCCATATCATCACAAAGCTCCCTGACGCATGTCATCAGAAGGCTCCATGGCCTTCTCATCACAATGCTCCATGCCCTTCTCATCAGAATGCACCATGCCTTTGTCATTGCAATCCTCCAAGACACATGTATCACTGTGTTCTGTGCCCTTGTCATCACAATGCTCCATGCCCACTCTCATCACAATAATCCATGAAACTTTTCAGACCAATGCTTCATGCCCTTGTCATCACAATGCTCCAAGACCCCTGTAATCACAATGCTCCATGCCCATGTCATCACAAAGCTCCCTGACGCATGTCATCAGAATGCTCCATGGCCTTCTCATCACAATGCTCCATGCCCTTCTCATCAGAATGCACCATGCCTTTGTCATTTCAATCCTCCAAGACACATGTATCACTGTGTTCCGTGCCCTTGTCATCACAATGCTCCATGCCCACTCTCATCACAATAATCCATGAAACTTTTCAGACCAATGCTCCATGCCCTTCTCATCACAATGCTCCATTACACCTGTCATAACAATGCTCCATGACCCCTGCCATCACAATGTTTTACGGCTTTGTCATCACAAGACTCCATGACCCTTGTCATCACAATGCTCCAAGACCCCTGTAATCACAATGATCCATGCCCATGTCATCACAAAGCTCCCTGACACATGTCATCAGAATGCTCCATGGCCTTCTCATCACAATGCTCCATGCCCTTTTCATCACAATGCTCCCTGACCCCTGTAATAACAATACTCCATGCCACATTTCATCTCAATGCTCCATGAACCCTGTCATCACAATGCAACATGCCAATCATCATAATGCTTCATGCTATTGTCATCACAATGAAATCAAAATTCTCCATGACCTCTGTCATCACAATGCTCCAAACCCCTGTGATCACAATGTTCCATAAAACTTGTCATCACAACGCCCCATGATGCTGGTTACCACAATAATCCATGGACTTCTCATCACAATGCTCCATGAAATTTGTCATCACAATTCTCAATACACTTGTCATCACAATGCTCCCTGGATCTTGTCATCAGTATGCTCATTGAAAACTCTCATGACAAGTCTCCATGCCCTTTTCATCACAATGCTCCATGCCCTTTTCATCACAATGCTCCATGCCATTGTCATCACAATACTCCACAAGCTTGTCTTCAGAATGCTCCGTGACACTTGTCATCACATTAATCCATGAACCCTGTCATCAAAATGTTCCATGACACCTGTCATCACAATGCTCCATGCCCCTTGTCATTACAATGCTCCATGATTCTCGTCATCACAATTATCCATGGTCTTCTCATCACAGTGCTCCACTGTCTTGCCATCACAATGCTCCATGACATGGTTATCACAATGCTCCATGTCCCCAGTCATCACAATGCTCCATGCCCCGTGTCATCACAATTCTCCACGTTCTTGGCATCACTCTGCTCCATGACACTTCTCATCACAGTGTTACATGCTTTCTCATCACAATTCTCTATGCACTCCTCATTGCAATGCTCCATGATCCCTGTCATAGCAAGCTCCATGTGCTTGTCATCACAATGCTCCATGAACTGGTCATCAAAATTCTCAATGGCCCTTGTCATCACAATGCTCCATGCTCTTGTCATCAAAAAGCTCCATGACCCTTGTCGTCACAATGCTCCAAGCCCTTGTCATCAAAATGCTCCATTACCTTTGTCATCACAATCCTCCATGACACTTGGAATCACAATGCTCCATTCCATTGTCATCGCAATGACCATGACATATGTCATCACAACGCTCCCTGACACCTGTCTTCACAATACTCCATGAACTTCTCATCACAATGCTCCATGCCCTTGTCATCACAATGCGCCATGCCCACTCTCATAACAATAGTCCATGAAATTTGTCAGACCAAAGCAACATGCCCCTGTCATAACAATGCTCCATGCACTTTCATCACAATGCTCTATGACCCCTGTCATCACAATGCTCCGTGACTCCAGTCATCACAATGCTTCATGACCATTGTCACCACAATGCTCCATGAACATTTCATCACAATGCTCCATGACCCTAGTCATCACAATGCTCCATGCCTTTGTCAGCGCAATACTCCATGAACCATGGCATCACAATGCGCCATGCACTTGTCATCACAATGCTCCACATCGTTGTCATCACAATGCTCCATAAACCTTGTCATCACAATGCTCCATGCGTTTGTCAGCACAATGCTCCATGACCCATATCATCACAATGTGCCATGCGTTTGTCATCACAGTGCTCCACAACCTTGTTATCACAATGCTCCATGCACTTCTCATCAAAATGTTCTCTCACCATTGATATCACAATGTTCCATCACTAATCATCTCAATACTCCCTCACGCCTGTCATCACAATGTTCCATAACCCTTGTCACAACAAAGCTCCATGCACTTATCATCACAATGCTCCATGCCCCTGACATCACAATGTTCCATAACCCCTCTCATCACAATGCTCCATGACCCTTTTCATCACAATGCTCCATGACCCCTAACATCACAATGTTCCATAAACACTGTCATCAAAATGTTCCATGACCATTTCATCCATTTGCTCCATGACCCTGTCATCACAATGCTCCCTGCCCTTCTCATCACAATGCACCACACACTTGTCATCAAAATGCTCCATGGCCTATGTCATCACAAAGCTCCATGACCTTTGGCATCACAATGCTCCATGCCATTGTCATCACAAAGCTCCATGAAACCTCTCATCACATTGCTCCATGACGTTGTCATCACAAAGCTTCATGACGCTTGTCATCACAATGCTCAATGCCCTTCTCATCAAAATGCACCATGCCTTTGTCATTGCAATCCTCCAAGACACATGTATCACTGTGTTCCGTGCACTTGTCATCACAATGCTCCATGCCCACTCTCATCACAATAATCCATGAAACTTTTCAGACCAATGCTCCATGCCCTTGTCATCACAATGCTCCATTACCACTGTCATAACAATGCTCAATGACCCCTGCCATCACAATGTTCCACGGCTTTGTCATCGCAAGACTCCATGACCCTTGTCATCACAATGCTCCAAGACCCCTGTAATCACAATGCTCCATGCCCATGTCATCACAAAACTCCCTGACGCATGTCATCAGAATGCTCCATGGCCTTCTCATCACAATGCTCCATGCCCTTCTCATCAGAATGCACCATGCCTTTGTCATTGCAATCCTCCAAGACACATGTATCACTGTGTTCCGTGCCCTTGTCATCACAGTGCTCCATGCCCACTCTCATCACAATAATCCATGAAACTTTTCAGACCAATGCTCCATGCCCTTCTCATCACAATGCTCCATTACCCCTGTCATAACAATGCTCCATGACCCCTGCCATCACAATGTTCTACGGCTTTGTCATCACAAGACTCCATGACCCTTGTCATCACAATGCTCCAAGACCCCTGTAATCACAATGATCCATGCCCATGTCATCACAAAGCTCCCTGACACATGTCATCAGAATGCTCCATGGCCTTCTCATCACAATGCTCCATGCCCTTTTCATCACAATGCTCCCTGACCCCTGTAATAACAATACTCCATGCCACTTTTCATCTCAATGCTCCATGAACCCTGTCATCACAATGCAACATGCCCATCATCATAAAGCTTCATGCTATTGTCATCACAATGAAATCAAAATTCTCCATGACCTCTGTCATCACAATGCTCCAAACCCCTGTGATCACAATGTTCCATAAAACTTGTCATCACAACGCCCCATGATGCTGGTTACCACAATAATCCATGGACTTCTCATCACAATGCTCCATGAAATTTGTCATCACAATTCTCAATACACTTGTCATCACAATGCTCCCTGGAACTTGTCATCAGTATGCTCATTGAAAACTCTCATGACAAGTCTCCATGCCCGTTTCATCACAATGTTCCATGCCCTTTTCATCACAATGCTCCATGCCATTGTCATCACAATACTCCACAAGATTGTCATCAGAATGCTCCGAGACACTTGTCATCACATTGATCCATGAACCCTGTCATCAAAATGTTCCATGACACCTGTCATCACAATGCTCCATGACCCTTGTCATTACACTGCTCCATGATGCTCGTCATCACAATTATCCATGGTCTTCTCATCACAGTGCTCCACTGTCTTGCCATCACAATTCTCCATGACATGGTTATCACAATGCTCCATGTCCCCAGTCATCACAATGCTCCATGACCCCTGTCATCACAATACTCCATACCCCTTTTCATTACAGTGCTCCATGACGCTCGTAATCACAATTATCCATGCTTTTCTCATCACAATGCTCCACGCCCTTGTCACCAACATGCTCCATGACACTTGTCATCACAATGCTCCATGAGCACTGTCATCACAATGCACCATGACCCCTGTCATCACAATGCTCCACACCCCTTGTCATTACAGTTCTCCATGACGCTTGTCATCACAATTATCCCTGGTCTTCTCATCACAATGCTCCACGGTCTTGCCATCACAGTGCTCCATGCCCTGGTCATCACACTGCTCCACATACCTGTCATCACAATTCTCCACGTTCTTGGCATCACTATGCTCCATGACACTTCTCATCAAAGTGTTACATGCTTTGTCATCACAATTCTCTATGCACTTGTCATCACAATGCTCCATGACCCCTGTCATAGCAAGCTCCATGTGCTTGTCATCACAATACTCCATGTGCTTGTCGTCACAATGCTCCATGACCTTTGTCATCGCAAGGCTCCCTGACACTTGTTGTCAGAATGCTCCTTGAAACCTGTCATGAAAAGGCTCCATGCCTTTTTCATCACAATGCCCCATGCCGTTTTCTTCACAATGCTCCATGCCATTGTCATCAAAATACTCCACAGCTTGTCATCAGAGTGCTCCGTGACCCTTGTCATCACAATGCTTCTTGAACCCTGTTATCACAATGCTCCATACCCCTTGTCATTACAGTGCTCCATGACGCTCGTCATCACAGTTAACCGTGGCCTTTTCATCACAATGCTCCACGGTCTTGCCATCACAATGCTCCATGCCCTGGTCATCACAATGCTCCATGCCCCGTGTCATCACAATTCTCCACGTTCTTGGCATCACTATGCTCCATGACACTTCTCATCACAGTGTTACATGCTTTGTCATCACAATTCTCTTTGCACTTGTCATCGCAATGCTCCATGATCCCTGTCATAGCAAGCTCCATGTGCTTGTCATCACAATGCTTCATGAACTGGTCATCAAAATTCTCAATGGCCCTTGTCATCACAATGCTCCATGCCCTTGTCATCAAAATGCTCCATTACCTTTGTCATCACCATCCTCCATGACACTTGGCCTCACAATGCTCCATTCCATTGTCATCGCAATGACCATGACATATCTCATCACAATGCTCCCTGACACCTGTCTTCACAGTACTCCATGACCTTCTCATCACAATGCTCCATGCCCTTGTCTTCACAATGCGCCATGCCCACTCATAACAATAGTCCATGAAATTTGTCAGACCAATGCAACATGCCCCTGTCATCACAATGCTCCTTGCACTTTCATCACAATGCTCTATGACCCCTGTCATCACAATGCTCCATGACTCCAGTCATCACAATGCTTCATGACCAATTTCACCACAATGCTCCATGAACATTTCATCACAATGCTCCGTGACCCTAGTCATCACAATGCTCCATGCCTTTGTCAGCACAATACTCCATGACCCATGGCATCACAATGCGCCATGCGCTTGTCATCACAATGCTCCACATCGTTGTCATCACAATGCTCCATAAACCTTGTCATCACAATGCTCCATGCGTTTGTCAGCACAATGCACCACGCCCTTGTCATCAAAATGCTCCATGGCCTATGTCATCACAAAGCTCCATGATCCTTGGCATCACAATGCTGCATGCCATTGTCATCACAGAGCTCAATTAAACTTCTCATCACATTGATCCATGACATTGTCATTCACAAAGCTCCATGACTCTTGTCATCACAATGCTCCATGCCCTTGTCATTGCAATCCTCCATGACACATGTATCACTGTGTTCCGTGCCCTTGTCATCACAATGCTCGATGCCCACTCTCATCACAATAATCCATGAATCTTTTCAGACCAATGATCCATGCCCTTTTCATCACAATGCTCCATTACTCCTGTCATAAAAATGATCCATGACCCGTGCCATCACCATGTTCCACGGCCTTGTCATTACAAGGCTCCATGACCCTTGTCATCACAGTGTTCAAAGACACCTGTAGTCTCAAAGCTCCATGCCCCTCTTCATCTCAATGCTCCATGAACCCTGTCATTACAATGCACCATTCCGATAATCATAATGCTTCATGCTATTGCGATTACAATGAAATCAAAATTCTCCATGACTTCGTCATCACAATGCTCCAAACCCTTGTGATCACAATGTTCAATAACACATATCATCACAACACCCCATGACGCGCATCATCACAATTATCCATGGTCTTCTCATCACAGTGCTCCATGACCTTTGTCATCACAATGCTCAATACACTTGTTATCACAATGCTCCCTGACACTTGTCATCAGTATGCTCCTTGAACCCTGTCATGAAAAGGCTCCATGTCTTTTTCATAACAATGTTCCATGCCCTTTTCATCACAATGCTTCAAGATCCCTGTAATCACAATGTTCCATGCCCTTGTCATCACAAAGCTCCATGACGCATTTCAGAATGCTCCATTGCCTTCTCATCAAAATGCTCCATGCCCTTGTCATCACAATGCTCCAAGACCACTGTAATCACAATGTTCCATGCCCCTTTTCATCAGAATGCTCCATGAGACTTTTCATTACAAGGCTCCATCGTCTTCTCATCACAATGCTCCAGGAACTTGTCATCACAGTGCGCAATTTCGTTGTCATCACAATGCTCCATGACCCCTGTCATCACAATACTCCATGAATATTTTCAGCCCAATGCTCCATGGCCTTGTCATCACAATGCTCCATTACCCCTGTCATAACAATGCTCCATGACCCCGTCCATCACCATGTTCCACGGCCTTGTCATCACAAGGCTCCATGACTCTTGTCATCACAATGCTCCAATACCCTTGTAATCACCATGCTCCATGCCCCTTTTCATCTCATTGCTCCATGAACCCTGTCATCACAATGCACCATGCCCATTAAGATAATGCTTCATGCTATTGTCATCACAATGAAATCAAAATTCTCCATGACCTCTGTCAGCACAGTGCTCCAAACCCTTGTGATCACAATGTTCCATAACACTTGCCATCACAACGCCCCATGACGCTGGTCATCACAATTATCCATGGACTTCTCATCACAATGCTCCATGACCTTTGTCATCACAATTCTCAGTACACTTGTCATCACAATGCTCCCTGACACTTGTCGTCAGTATGCTCCTTGTACCCTGTCATGACAAGTCTCCATGCCATTGTCATCACAATGCTCCAAGCCATTGTCATCACAACTCTCCACAAGCTTGTCATCAGCATGCTCCGTGACCCTTGTCATCACAATGCTCCATGACACCTGTCAACACAATGCTCCATGCCCCTTGTCATTACAGTTCTCCATGATGCTCGTCATCACAATTATCCATGGTCTTCTCATCACAGTGCTCCACGGTCTTGCCATCACAATGCTCCATGCCCTGATCATCACAATACTCCATGTACCTTGTTATCACAATTCTCCATGTCCTTGTCATCACAATGCTCCATGACAGTTCTCATCACAATGATACATGCTATTGTCATCACAATTCTCCATGCACTTGTCATCGCAATGCCCCATGACCCCTGTCATAGCAAGTTCCATGCCTTTGTCATCACAATGCTTCACGAACTTTTCATCAAAATTCTCAATGCCCGTTGTCATCACAATGCTCCATGCCCTTGTCATCACAATGCTCCAAGCCCTTGTCATCACAATGCTCCATGACAGTTCTCATCACAATGATACATGCTATTGTCATCACAATTCTCCATTCACTTGTCCTCGCAATGCCCCATGACCCCTGTCATAGCAAGTTCCATGCCTTTGTCATCACAATGCTTCACGAACTTTTCATCAAAATTCTCAATGTCCGTTGTCATCACAATGCTCCATGCCCTTGTCATCACAATGCTCCAAGCCCTTGTCATCACAATGCTCCATTACCTTTGTCATCACAGTCCGCCATAACACTTGTGCATCACAATGCTCCATGCCATTGTCATCACAATGGGCCATGAAATATGTCATCACAATGCTCCCAGACACCTTTCTTCACAATATTCCATGACCTTGTCTTCCCAATGATCCATGACCTTGTCATCCCAATGTGCCATGCCCACTCTCAACACATTTATCCATTAAACTTATCAGACCAATGCTCCATGCACCTGTCATCAAAATGCTCCATGTCATTTTCATCACAATTCTCCATGAACCCTCTCATCACATTGTTCCATGCCCTTGTCATCACAAAGCCCCATGATGCTTGTCATCACAGTACCCGATGCTCTTCTCACCACAATGCTCCATGCCCTTGTCATTACAATCCAACATGGCCCATGTATCAGAGTGTTCAGTGCCCTTGTCATCACAATGCTCCATGCCCACTCTCATCACAATAATCCACGAAACTTTTCAGACCAATGCTCCATGCCCTTCTCATCACAATGCTCCATTACCCCTGTCATAACAATGCTCCATGACACCTGCCATCACAATGTTCCACAGCCTTGTCATCAAAATTCTCAATGACCCTTGTCATCACAATGCTCCAAGAACCCTGTAATCACAATGCTCCATGCCCTTGTCATCACAAAGCTCCAAGACGCATGTCATCAGAATGTTCCATGGCGTTCTCATTCATGATGCTCTATGCCCATGTCATCACAATGCTCCAAGACTCCTGTAATCACAATGCTCCATGCCCCTTTTCATCTCAATGCACCATGAACACTGTCATCACAATGCACCATGCCCCTTTTCATCTCAATGCTCCATGAACCCTGTTATCACAATGCACCATGCCCATCATCATAATGGTTCATGCTATTGTCAGCACAATGAAATAAAAATGCTCCATGACCTCTCTCATCACAATGCTCCAAATCCTTGTGATCACAATGTTCCATAACACTTAACCTCACAACGCCCCATGACACTTGTCATAACAATTATCCATGGTCTTCTCATCACAATGCTCCATGACCTTTGTCATCACAATTCTCAATACCATTGTCATCACAATGCTCCCTGACACTTGTTTTCATTATGCTCCTTGAACACTGTCACGACAAGGCTCCATGCCTTTTTCATGACAATGATCCATGCCGTTTTCATCACAGTGTTCCAAGACCCCTGTAATCACAATGCTCCATGCACTTGTCATCACAAAGCTCCATGATGCATGTCATCAGAATGCTCCATGGCCTTCTCATCCCAATGCTTCATGCCCTTGTCATCACAATGCCTCAAGACCCCTGTAATCACAATGCTCACTGCCCCTTTTCATCAGAATGTTCCATGAGACATGTAATCACAAGGCTCCATGGTTTTCTTATCACAGTGCTCCAGTACCTTGTCATCACAGTGCTCCATGAACCCTGTCATCACAATGCTCCATGACCACTGTCATCACAACGCTCCATGAACCCTGACAACACAATGATCTGGGACACTTGTCATCAAAATGCTCCATGACCCTTGTCATCACAGTGATCCATGCCCTTGTCATCCCAATGCTCCATGATCCCTGTAATCACAGTGCTCCGTGACGCTTGTCATCACAGTGTTCCATGAACCTTGTCATCAAAATGCTCCTTGCCTTTGTCAGCAAAATGCTACATAATCTTGTCATCACAGTGCTCCATGCGCTTGTCATCACATTCCTCCATGTCTTTGGCATCATATTGCTTCATGCCCTTGTCATCTCTCTCTTGCCTCTCTGGTTTTTACAGATATTCAGATGTCCCTTTTGACCGGTGGGAAGTGACAATTCTTTGTAGTGTGGATTTGCATTGTGCGCTGGGTTGATTGGCCAGAAAGGGCGTATGCGTTTTCTCCTGAATATATTCAGGAGAAAAGGCATACGCCCTTTTTGGCCAAGGGCATCGCTGTCCAAGTTGTGATGCTTCTCCTGTGCTTTAAAGGTGACTCCAATTTACCTCTTGAAATATGTTTTGTGCAATTCTGCCTCATTTTCCAGTCCCCTTCTTTGCCTTCCCTCAACAGATTTTTGGAAGAGAGTAGTCCTTTATAACTCTGCAGGTTTTTGAATTGCTGTGCCGCTGAGCCCCAATTTTCAAATCCCATTTTTGTGAGCTGGCCACAAATCCACAATTTTGCTTCAGGACCTATACTGGTTCCAGGGGTGGCTATATTGGTTCCCTGTGGGTGGCTGAGGCTTTGCTTAATTCTTCTTCCTGCCGGGAAATTAGAGTGACATGTGCCCGTCCAAATGTCTACATCTAATCTCTGATAGGTTCTCCCTCTTCCCTTTCATCCTCTGCACAATTAGCAAACTGTGTGTACCAGGAGGTTATAGGGGCTGGCTCTCCTAAGTTGGTAGATTGATAGTAAAGCAGTTGGAATACCAAACTGGAGCACAAGGAGAAGAAAAATTAGGAGAGTTTTAGAAACCTTTCACCATCACATGTTGTCCATTCTCTAGGTTTCCCATACATGTTATAACTGTAGTGATATTCCCTTCTACCTGGAGATTTGGGACCCATGGAATGGTTGCATGCATTACTACCTTAAGGGTCTGCATTTTCTATCCCAATCTCACCAGTCCTCTCAGCCCCAAGTGTCGAGCTTTATGTCTCATCCAGCTGTCTTTGCTGATAGGGTCATTCCAAGTTTCATCAGAACCTTTGAAGGAATTGTGTAAGAATTTCGCTGTTTTTTGGTTTTGTTTTTGAAATTCATGTTTATAATGGGGTTGAGCTGATTATCACTGACTTGTTTATGCTGGTCTAGACACAATTGATTCCCTTACGGAGACATATCAATACATAGGTTTCAAGATTCTTACTAGTCAGATATATACCTATGTGGGAAATCAGGGTGTTGAGTCCCGTTCACCAAAGAAGGTGTAGGTCTTGTATATTCTGTATTTGGTTTATGGAATGGTACCTGTGTTAATATCAAACTCTGGATTTATGCATCACCCAACCTCTCCTTTCTCCTGAAGCAGGCCTAAGATTTTTTTTTTCTAAATGTGAGACTCTGTTCTCTTTTCTAATTCAGTTCATGTGTTGTGATATAGACATTCCCTCTATAAGTGATATCTTATGATAAGATTCTTTTTCTGTGTGACTAATTTCCCTTAGAATCATCATACTTAAATCCACTCATTATGCTGCTACTGGCCTTATATACATTGATTTCACGTCTGAGTGATATTCCGTTGTACAAAATTACCACAAGTTCTTTATGCATTTCTGTTTTTCCTGGGATATTTTAGGTGTACCAAAGTTGAGGTTCTTGTATGCAGAGCAGCCCTAAACTTTGGGGTGCCTGTGTCTTATTGATATTTAGTCTTCCGAAGTTATAAGCCCATGAATTGAAGTCCCCTTTGCTCGGGGGCTTTGTATTTTAGATGTTTTAGTTAACAGCATACAATTCTTCAGAGTGGCTCTTGGATATTTATACCCCACCCATCAGCGTGACTTGGCTCCCTGTTTGCCATGGCCTCTCCTGCATTTCTGGTTTGTACACATTTTTTGGATGGCCTTACTGAGCAGTGGAAATTGAGACTTCTTTGTTGTGCAGATATGCATTTCCCTCTTGCTTGGTTGGCCAGAAACTCTGTCTGTGTTTTTTTTCTGAAGATATTCACGAAAAAATCGCATACACCCTTTTGCCCAACTGCATCACTTTATAAATTCTGCTGCTTTTCATATGCTTTAAATGTGAGTAGAATCTACCTTTTGAAATCTGTTTCCTGCAATTCTGCCTCTCATTCAGATCCTCTTCGTTGCCTTACCTGAATATATTTTTGGACGTTGGTTATCGTTTATATCTTTGCAGGTCTTTGAATTGTCTGCTCCTGAGCTGCATTTTGCAGCTCGCTTTTTTGTGTGTGCTGTATGCCAATCCATTGGATTGCTTCCGGCCCAATTCTGGTTCTGGGGAGGCAGGCTGAGCCTTTGGTTAATTCTTCTAATAGGAAACTAGAGTGACATGTTCCTGTCAAAACTCCTACAGCTAATCTCTCATTGGTTCCCCCTCTTCCCATTTATCCTCTGCACAAATTGAAAACTGTGTAAAACAGGAGGTTAAAGGTGCTGATTCTCCAAGTGGGGAGATTGTTAGTAATGTGGCTGGAATGGCGAAACCCAGCACCAGGAGATCAAAAATGAGGTGCATTTTAGACACCTTTCCTGAGCACACGGTGTACATTCATCTCGGTTTCCCAGGCATGTTTTTGCTGTCAGAAGATTCCCTTGAACCTGCAGATTTGGGACCCATGGAATGGGTACCAGGCAGTATTACTTTAAAAGGTCCGCATTTTCTCACCAAGCCTCTCTAACATCTCTTAGCGTGCATAGATTCCAGCCTTATATATAATCCTGCTGTGGGTCTACATGTGTTCAATCCATGTTACATCGTAGCCCTTCAACAAAAGTTGTAAGAATTTTTGTCTGTCTCGCTGTTTTTATAAATATTTTTAAATTTATTTTTATATTGGTTACAGCTGATTTTCAAAGCTCTGTTTTTTGCTGCTGTACATCCACTTGATTCACGTACTGTGAGACAACAATAAATTCTTTTTCAGATGCTTACCAGTCATATGTATTATTTTCCAGTGACTTGAGTGGGCTGAGTGCAGTTCTTTGAGGTACCGTGTAGGCCTTGTCAGTTATTCAATTTGGTACTTGGAATGGTATCTTTGCTAATTTCAACCTCCTGGATAATACCTCACCATTCCCCACCTTTCCCATTTAGCAGCCTTATGTCTATTTTCTACATATTTGACTATGTTTCTGTATTGTAATTTATTTCATGTGTAGCCATTTTTGATTCCACCTTTAAGTGACATCTTATGATATGTGTCTTTTTCTTTCTGACATATGTCACTTAGAATGATCGTATGTAACTCCTCCAGAGTTGTTCCAACTGGCCTTATTTCATTGATTTCTGGATGAGTCATATTCGACTCTACATAAGTACCCCATCTCTTTTATCCATTTTATCCTTCCAGGGACATTTAGGTTATATGCAAGTTGAGGCCCTTTTTAACAGAGAGGTGGTAAACGTTGGGGTGCCTGTTTTCTGTCGATTTTTGTTTTTCCCAAGGTATACGCCCATGAGTGCAAGTGCCCTATGCTCTGTAGCTCATTTTTTAGATGTTTTAGCAAACACAATACACTTCTCCAGAGTGGCCGTTGGCAAATTACATTTCCACAATCAGCCTCACAGGGCTCCCTTTTCTCCTCGCCCTGTCTTGCATTTCTGGTGTTTACACTTTATGTGGATGGCCCTTCTGACTGATGTGAAGTGATACATTTTGTAGTATTGATTTCCAGTGTCCACCTGTTTGGTTGGATAAAAAGTGTGTATGGCCTTTACTTGAATATATTCAGAAAAAATGCATATGCCCTGTTTGGCCAACTGTGTCATTGACGATGTTCAGACCCTTTTCTTGTGCTTTAACGGGGAGTCCTTTCTACCTGTTCAAGTATGTTTCCTGCCACTCTCCCTTGCTTACAAGTCCTTTTCTGTGACTTACCTCAAGAAATTTTTCGACGATAGATATTTTCAACTCTGCAGTTTCATGAATTTTAGTGCCCCTGAGTTCCATTATTCAACTTGTGTTTATGGAAACTGGACACAAAACAGCGGGATTTCCTCTAGCCCTATTCTGTTTACCTGGGCAATTCTAGCCTTTGATGAATTTGTCTTCCGGATTGGAAATTAGAGTGGCATGTGCCTGTCCGAACACCTAAGACTTGTCTCTAAATTTTTCTCATCCTTCCGCTTCATCCTCTGGACAAATTCCAAACTGTGTGCAACAGGATGTTGACGGTGTTGATATCCCCAAGTGAGGAGGTTGTTAGGAAAGATTTTGGAGGGGTGAACCCAAGCAGCAGGCGATGAGGAGATGAGGTGCCTTTTCCAAACTCTTTCCGATCAAATGGTGTACCATCCTCTAGGTGTGACAGGCATGTTTTAGCTGTAGGAAGGGTCCCGTGCATGTAAGGATGACACCAGGGATTTTTCCACATCAGTGCCTCCCCGAACCCCAAACTGGGGAATTTTTAAGCTACGGCTACACGCATGTCCATTAAGGGCCTTGGGAAATAGGCAGAGCCCAAACTTTAGATGATTGAAATCTTCAGGTTCAGAAGTGCTCACCATCGGCTTTGCTTAGGTTACATTTTATCTGGCATTGATAGATGATGTCAATAAAAATATCTATTCTTTTTCAGATTATTTCCCCTTATAGGTTATTGCAAAATATTCAGTGTAGTTCCCTGTGCTATACAGTAGTTCCTTGTTGATGATCTATTTTATATACAGCAGTGTGTATGTGTCAAACCCAAACTGTTAATTTATCCCTTCTCCTACCTTTCCCCTTTGGTAATAATAAATTATAAGATTTTATACTTCTCAGAAATGGGGGAGCTGAAGAGAGGTATCATTTTCAATGGAAAAGCATTGAAAACACGATTGAAGCTTCAGCCAAGAGTATTCGATGTACATCCATGGAAATAAATCACTTCATTTCTCTAATGTTGACCTGACAAATAAGACAAACGTCTTCACTGAATTTGCTTATAGGAAAGTGATGGAAATATCAAATGTAAGTCTTAGAAACATCTTATTTTACCCGAACGTTATACACTGCTGTATGTTAACTACAGTTTGGCTCACACATCTGTTCATTGAAGTTACAATGTTCTCAATTTCTGTTACTGATCCTCCACAGTGGACCCCAACAGGAGTCCCTGTGCCCAGTGTCATTGGAGCCAACAGATCAAGACTGAGTTTGGTTCAGAAGCAAAGGAAACATTATTTTGTAAACAGAAAGGAGAGGTGAGAGCGTGCACTCCCCCACGGGCTGTGGGCTGGGCTGCTGTGTAGGGATCCCGGCAGCGTCAGTGGGAGGGAGGGGATGGAGATCTCGAGGGCTGGGTTGGCTGCAGCTCAGGCTCTATGCCGCAGAGTCTGCATGGGACGCCGCTAGCTGAGGTGTCGACCCAGCCATTCTGCACTAGGAAATCGGGTCTGAAGTGCCGGGTGTGGGACCTCTGCATGCTGAACCCTAGGAGCACGTGAAATTAGACAAAGCACAAAGGAAAAACAGGTTAGACTTTATTTTATTGCCCAGATTCTCTTTTTATCTCCCAGGAGTTTTTAATGAACGTTGCCGGAGATGAACACCTCCTCTGCTTTTTGTTCTGTTCCTCATTCTTAGGGTGTTGAGGGTGCAGACCCCTCTTTGGAACTGCTTCATGCTGTGGTGGGAGCCCTGATACATGGGGGGAGGGGAAAACTTCTCCCCACCAGCCTCCAGGTGAGGTCGATTGTCCCAAGGCCTCCTGCATCACTTCTCGTCTGCCTGAGCACCAGCATTGGAAGTGTTATAGATTCTAATGACCTTTAAGGGTCCAGGAAACAGATGTGCAGAGATGCTGCGGTGGCAGGTTTCACCCCACCCAACATTTGTTCGGCGACCTTAGGCTGACGGCTTTTGCCAGCCTAGATGCTCTGACCAGTAGTCTGTGCTTTCTTTAATTAGGTCCCTGAATTAATGTAAAAACAGCACCATGTGTCAGAGCCCTGCCCGCACAGCTCCCAGAGAGTCAAGGGTCAGTGGTGATCCAGGACCATGACTTCCACTGAGTCAACGGCCTTTAGAAGTAGCCAGCAGTCCAGCCGGTCATATTGACCATCATCACCACGGTGTCTGTAGGGCTTTCTATGGTGAAGGCATGATATACGTTTCCCCCGCCAAGCTTATTAGCTTCCCTCTGGGTGCAGTAAGTCCTGCAAGCAGTAGTCTGCTCTTTCGGGGCACAGTCTTGTTGTTTTCTGAGAGAAACTCCAGGTCAAGTGATGGTCACTCGAGTCATTTTGGGGGCTTGTTGCCCCCGTTTGTCTCTCTGGAGGTTGGAGTTGGAGGGCCTCCTCACTCGAGGTCAGTGTGTCCACAGAGCGACCCCTGCAACTTCAGGTCATGATGGGTGGTTAGGATCACCACGTGGGGTCCTTTTCCCTTAGGAGGGACCTGGCCTTGGGGGCTGCTGATTTCCAGCTTTTTAGATACCCCAGTATCCTGGCCTGATGAGTCGGTGGGCAAAGCCCTTGGTGACCATAGTTTATCATACCTGAAGGGCATTCTTGTGTTGCTCCATTTCAAGTGGTCCCAGTTTTTGCACTAAGGCTCCCAGGGCGATTAACCTATGACCGAGTATGTAAAGGTCAAAGGGTTTAGCTAAATTAGGGAGTTCCTGGGCAAGGGTCTGAATTGACTTCTCTTTCCATTCTTGAAAGGCTGCTTCTGGATTCTATTCAAAAGGATCATCATCTTTTCGTGTCAGTGTTTCATGTAGAGGCCCAGCTATTAGACTGTAGTTAGGGATCCAGATGCAGAAAACCTTGGCCTCCCCAGGAACCCCTAAGCTGTCTTCTAGTTTTAGAAGAGGTAAGGCTGCAAATGGCTTCTTCCCTATCCTGGGATGCGTTTCTCCGAATATCTGTGAGAATGAAGCCCAGACATGTCACCTTAGCCTGGGATATTTGAGCCTTTTTCTTGGACACCTTCTATCCTTTCTTGGCTAGGTAGTTCAGAGGCGTCTTTAGTAGGCCTGGCGATCAGAATGTCCTCTGCATATTGAAGGAGGGTTCCCTTTTACAGAGGTAGAACTTTTAGGCCTTTAAAGGACATTTCCCCAATGATGGTGTGGGGATTTTTGAACCATTGGGGAAGGATGGCCCAGCATTATTGCTTTGGTTGCATGTTGTGTCCTGCCACTCACAAGCCAAAAATTCTTGAGACTCTGAGATGAATGGAACACAGAAGAAGGCATCATTGAAGTCTAATACAGGATGCCATGGCCTGGTGGATGGTAGAATGACCTGCAGGGTGTAGGACATAGGAGCTACTGGAGGTATATCCTCGGTGGCTTCACTGACTGTCCTTACATCCTTTACCAGGTCCCCAGCAGCCAATGGGACTCTCGTGGTCAGGCCAATCCCAGGATATGGAGCTCACCTGGGCAGCACACCCCACCGAACCGCCCACGGGGCTCTTGTGGTCAAGTCCCTCCCAGTGTATGGAGTTCACATGTGCAGTTACCCAGCAACCCATGGGGCTCTCATAGTCAGGCCCTTCCCAGGATACGGAGCTCCCCTGGGCAGGTACCCGAGCACGGCTGGACACACAGGAACTGTGCACATAGCCCACATTGCAGAGAACCCCCAGCTCACCTGTCGCTCACAGCTGACACAAAACGCCTCAGAGCAGGACTTGAACTAACAAAGAGCAGCCCTGACAGGTCTGTGACCCTGGCTATCACTCTGTGCAGGCTCTCTCGGCCTGGTCTTCCAGACACTTCCACTGCAGCCAGGGCACCAGTCCTCTGTCTCCAACCACCATCACTCCTCTCCCTGACTCCTGAGTTCCTCTCATTAATATAGGGTGTTCTTGAAGTTGTTTTCCACTCATGGACCAAATAAAATGATGAGCAAAAAGCCGCAGCTGCAGCCCCTTGTCTATCCTGACTCTCAAGAGCCCACACCTGTTCCTTGGCCGCGGCCCGTTTAGCAAGGTTCATTTTCTGCAACTGTGATCCCCTGAGGGGTGAGGATTGGCTGATATGGGCAGCCTGACACTGCCTGCCAGCCCTCCCCAGGTGTGCCTTGGTTGAGGTCAATAGAAACACCTCTCCAGTCAGCAAGAGCCCCTGTAGCTGTGCCTGACGCCATATTCTCTGCCCCGTCAGCAGTGTCGGGGCTGGGGTGGTGGGAGGGAGTGAGGGGCCATGGCTTTGTGGGTGGCCCAGTGTGAGTGGGGCTCTGCTGGACTTTCTGCAGGAGTTGCCAGGCTGCCACATGCTAAAGAAGAGGATGTGTCACCCATACCTGCTGCTGGAATTTCTCCCCAAGCAGAGGTGAGGAAGTAAAAAGCAGTGGGGGCCGTGGCAGGAGGGGTATCTCAGGTAGGGAAATGGAAAGCTTCCAGAAGAGCATCTGGGGCCATGACCATCCTGTCTGGCCAGCAGGCATCAAGTCGGCCTGTGTGCTGTCGCTGGTGTGGCACCACAGCCCTTCCTCTAGGCTTGCAAGTTCTTGTACATATTCAGCTGTTTTACGTGGAAAGGGTGGGAAGAGTTCAGCTGCAGCAGGACTGGGGCTCAGCTCACATTTACTCACAGACGCCTCGACACAGTCCCCCAGCTTTGCAATGAGGATGTTCCTTGTGGGGGGGGGGAGAGCTGCTCACTGCATGGGAGACGATTTCCCATCTCTGACCAACTTAAGAATTTTTTACAACTGGAGCAAGTGCCCTGATACGATTTTCCTCTGTATAACTGGTGGGTTCTGTTTTTTTTTTTTTTTTTTTTTTTTTCTTTTTTTCTTTTTGGTTCAAGGTAGATTTTATTTATTTCTCTTTTTTTAATTTGGAGATATAAACATGGAAATATTTCATTAATATAAAGACATCTATGTGAAGGGAAAAACGTTTTTTTCGTTTATTTTATTAAATGTTATTTATTTATTTATTTATTTTTTATTTTTTTATTTCTTTTATACAGCAGGTTCTTACTGGATATCTATTTTATACATATGTGTGCACATGTGAATCCCAGTCTCCCAATTCATCCCACCACCACCCTCACATGGCATTCCCCCCTTGGTGTCCATATGTTTGTTCTCTACATCTGTGTCTCTATCTCTGCCCTGCAAACCGGTTCATCTGTACCATTTTTCTAGGTTCCTCATATATGCATTAACATAAAATATTTGTTTTTCTCTTTCTGACTTACTTCACTCTGTATGACAGTCTCTAGATCCATCAAGGTCTCTACAAATGACCCAATTTCATTCCTATGTATGGCTGAGTAATATTCCATTGTATATATGTACCACATCTTTATCCATTCATCTGTCTGTGGGCACTTAGGTTGCTTTCATTACCTGGCTATTGTAAATAGTACTGCAATGAACATTGTGGTGAATGTGTCTTTTTGATTTATGGTTTTCTCTGGGTATATGCCCAGTAGTGGGATTGCTGGATTATATGGTAATTCTATTTTTAGTTTTTTAAGGAACCTCCATACTGTTCTCCATAGAGACTATATCGATTTACATTCCCAGCAATAGTGGAAGAAGGTTCCTTTTCTCCACACCCTCTCCAGCATTTGTTGTTTGTAGATTTTCTGATGATGCCCATTCTAACAGGTGTGACGTGATACCTCATTGTACTTTCGATTTCCATTTCTCTAATAATTAGTGATGTTGAGCAGATTTTCATGTGCGTACTGGCCATCTCTATGTCTTCTTGGAAGAAATGTCTATTTAGATCTTCTTCCATTTTTGTATTGGGTTGCTTGTTTTATTAATATTGAGCTGCATGAGCTGTTTATATATATTGGAGATTAATCATTTGTCCATTGATTCATTGGCAAATATGTTCTGCCATTCTGAGGGTTGTCTTTTCATCTTGTTTGTAGTTTCCTTTGCTTTGCAAAAGCTTTTACATATCATTAGGTCCCATCTGTTTAGTTTACTTTTTTATTTCATTACTATAGGAGGTGGATCAAAAAAGATCTTGCTGTGATTTACGTCAGAGTATCCTTCGTAAGTTTTCCTCTCAGAGTTTTATACTGTCCAGTCTTACATTAAGGTCTCTAATCCATTTTGAATATATTTTTATGTATGGTGTTGGGGAGTGTTCTAATTTCATTCTTTTACATGTAGCTGTCCATATTTCCCAGCACCAATGATTGAAGAGACTGTCTTATCTCCATTGTATAGTCTTGCCTCCTTTGTCATAGATTAGTTGACCATAGGTGTGTAGGTTTATCCCGGGGCTTTCTTTTTCTTTTTTTTTTCCTTTTACACGTTTATTGGAGTATAATTGTTTTACAATGGAGTGTTAGTTTCTGCTGTATAACAAAGTGAATCAGCTATACGTATACAAATATCACCAGATCCCCTCCCTCTTGCATCTTCCTCCCACATTCCATATCACAACCCTTTATAAGGTCACAAAGCACCGAGCTGATCTCCCTGGTCTATGTGGCTGATTCTCAGTAGCTATCGGTGTTACATTTGGTAATGTATTTATGTCCATGCCACTCTGTCACTTCGTCTCACCTTACCCATCCCCCTTCCGGTGTCCTCAAGTCCTTTCTCTACGTCTGTGTCCTTAATCTTGTCCTGCCACTAGGTTCTTCAAAATCTTTTTTTTTTCTTCATTAGATTCCGTATATCTCTGTTAACATACAGTATTTGTTTTTCCCTTTCTGACTTACTTCACTGTGTAGGACAGATTCTAAGTCCATCCACCTCAGTACAAATAACTCAGTTTTGCTTCTTTTTATGGCTGAGTAATATTCCATTTTATATATGTGTCAGATCTTCTTTATCCATTCATCTGTCGATGGACACTTAGGTTGCTTCCATGTCCTAGCTATTGTAAATAGAGCTGCAATGAACTTTTTTGTTCATAACACTTTTTGAATTATGGTTTTCGCAAGGCAAATGTCCAGTAGTTGGATTGTTGTGTCGTATGGTACCTCTATTGTTAGTTATTTAGAGGAACCTCCGTACTGTTCTCCCTAGTGCCCATATCAATTTACGTTCCCACCCACAGTGCACGTGTGTTCCCTTTTCTCCAATAAAGGCCTCTCCATCATTTATTGTTTTGTAGATTTTTTTGATGATTGCCACTCTGACTGCTGTGTGGTGATATCTCAAGGTAGTTTGATTTGCATTTCTCTAATGATTAGTGATGTTCAGCATCCTTTCATGTGTTTCTTGGTAATCTGTATATCTTCTTTGGAGAAATGTCTATTTAGGTCTTCTGGCCGTTTTTGGATTGGGTTGTTTGTTTTTGTGATATTGAGCTACATGAGGTGCTTGTAAAGTTTGGAGATTAATCCTTTGTCAATTGCTTCATTTGAAAATATTTTCTCCCATTCTGAGGGTTGTTTTTGCATCTTGTTTATGTTTTCCTGTACTGTGTAAAAGCTTTTAAGTTTCTTTAGGTCCCATTTGTTGATTTCTGTTTTTATTTCCATTTCTCTAGGAGGTGAGTCAAAAAGGATCTTGCTGTGATTTATGTCATAGAGTGTTCTGCCTATGGTTTCCACTAAGTGTTTTAGAGTGTCTGGTCTTATATTTAGATCTCTAATCCATTTAGAGTTTATTTTTGTGTATGGTGTTATGGAGTGTTCTAATTTCATTCTTTTATGTGTAGGGGTCCAGTTTTCTCAGCACCAATTACTGAAGAGACTGTCTTTTCTCCATTGTATATCCTTAGCTCCTTTGTCATAGATGAGATAGCCATAGGTATGTAGGTTTATCTCTGGGCTTTCTGTCCTGTTCCATTGATCTGTGTTTATGCCAATCTACATACACTTGATTCCATTATGGAGACATATAAATACATAGGTTTCAAGATTGTTACCAGTCAGATAAATTCCTCTTCAGTGAATAGGGTGTTTTGTGTCCAGTTCATTGAGAAAGGAGTAGGTCTTGTCTATTACATATTTGGTATATGGAATGGTATCTGTGCTAATTTCAAACTCTGCTTTTACACATCACCCCACGTCACCTTTCCCCTTAAGGAGGCATAAGTGTGTTTTCTAAATGTGTAACTCTGTTCTCTTTTGAAATTCAGTTCATGTGTAGCCATGTTTACATTCCCTCTATAAGTGATATATTACAATAAGTTTCTGTTTCTTTGTGGCTCATTTCACTTAGCATCATCGTACCTAAAGCCACTCATTATGCTGCTATTGGCCTTATGACATTGATTTTATGTCTGAGTGACATTCCATTGTATATAAGTACCACAACATCTATATCCATTTTTTTCCTTTCCTGGGATATTTAAAGTGTACCGAAGTCGAGGTTCTTGTAAACAGAGCAGCCCTAAACTTTGCGCTGGCTGTGTGTTGCGGATTTTTAGTTTTCCCAAAATACACGCCCATGAGTGGAAGTGTGCTATGCTCTGTAGCTCTGTTTTAGAAAACAACATACAGTTCTGCAGAGAGGCTGTTGTCAATTTACATCCTGTCCATCGGTGTAACCAGGCTACCTTTTCTCCATGGCCTGTCCTGCATTTGTGGTTTTCACACTATTTGTGGATGGCCCTTTTGACTGGAGGTAAGGGACACTTCTATGTAGTGTGGATTTTCAATGCCTGATGGCTTGCTTGGCCAAAAAGGGCGTATGCATTTTTTCCCGAATATATTCAAGAAAATACACATACTCCCTTTTCTGCCCAGGGCAACATTGTTGGAGTTCTGTCGCTTTTCATGTGCTTTAAAGATGACTCCAATGTACCTCTTGAAATCTGTTTCCTTCAATTCTGCCTTGCATTCAAATCCTCTTCACCGCCTTACCTCAATATATTTCTGGATGATAGTTGTCCTTTATAACTCTGCAAGTTTGTGAATTGCTGTGCCCCTGATATCCATTTTTCAAACCGCCTATTTGTGAGCTGGCTGCAATACCGCAGGATGGCTTTAGGCCCTAGTCTGGTTCCAGGGCTTCAGGCTGAGCCTTTGGTTAATGCTTCTTCCTGATGGGAAAGTAGAGTTATATGTGCCCATCCAAACACTTACAGCTAATCTCTCATTTGTTTCCCCTCTTCCTGTTCATCCTCTGCACAATTTGCAAACTGTGCATAAAAGGAGGGTAAAGGCGCTGACACTCCAACTGGGGAGATTTTTAGTAATGCAGATGGAATGGTGAAGCCGAGCATGACGAAAGGAAAAATGAGGTACCTTTTAGAAAACTTTCCCAATTACACAGTGTACCAACCACTGGGTTTCCCATGCATGTTTTAACTGTAGGAAGATTCCCTTAAACCTGGAGAGTTGGGACCACTAGAATGCGTAGCACACAGTATTGCTCTAAGTGGCGTTCTTTTGCTCACACAACCTCAGCAATCTTGTCAGCCCCAAGTGTCCAGTCTTATGTCTCATCCAGCTGTGGGTGTAAAGGTGGTCAATCCAGGTTGGATCACAGGCCCTGAACGTAATTTTTAATATTTCTCTCTGTTTCACTGTTTTTGCATTTTGCTTTTGAAACTTATTTTTATAAGGGCGTTTAGCTGAATTTCAGTGCTGTGTTCATGCCATTATACACACATATGCTTTCTTTATGGAGACATGAGAATATATATGTTTTAAAATTCTTAGAGTCAGATATATTCCTCTGCAATGAATAGGGGGTGTTGAGTCCAGTTCATTGTGCGGGGAGTAGGTGTTGTCTATTACATACTTGGTTTAGGTAACAGTATCTGTGTTAATTTAAAACTGTGGTTTTATGCATCACCCCACCTCGGCTTTCCTCTTAAGCAGGCAGATGATTGTTTTCTAAATGTGTGACCCTGTTGGTTTTTAATCCAGTTCATGTGTAGCCATGTGTACATTCACCCTATGAGTGATATGTTATGATAAGATTCGTTACTCTGTTATCTTTCCTAACTCAGTTCATGTGTAGCCATGTTTACAGGATCTTCATAAGTGATATCTTATGATAAGTTTCTTTTTCTGTGTGACTTATTTCACTTAGAATCATCATACCTGAATCCACTCACTTTGCTGCTACTGGTCTTATGACATTGATTTCATGGCTGAGGGATATTCCATCGTACGTAAGTATCACAATTTTTGAACCATTTTTATATTTCCTTGGATATTTAAGGTGTACCCAATTTGAGGTTCTTGTAAGCAGTGCAGTATTAAATTTGGGGGTGTCTCTGTCTTATTGATTTTCAGGTTTCCCAAGGTATATTCCCTAGACTGGAAGTGCCCTTGGCTCTGTAGCTCTGTTGATTACTTGTTTTAGGGAACACAATGCACTCCTCCAGTGAGGAAGTTGGCAATTTACATCCTGCCCATCAGAATAACAAGGCTCCTTCTTCTCGAGGGCCTGTCTGGCCTTTCTGGTTTTTACACATTATTTGGATGTCCCTATGGACCTGTGGGAAGTGATACTTCTTTGTAGTGCAGATTTGCATTGTCCTCTTGCTTGCTTGGCCAAAAAGGGCGTATGCATTTCCTCCTGAATATATTCAGGAGAAAACGGATACGCCCTTTTTGGCCAAGTGCATCATTGTCGAAGTTGTTCCCCTCCTCCTGTGCTTTACAGGAGACTCCAACGTACCTCTTGATATCAGTTTCCTGCTATTCTGCCTCGCTTTCACGTCCGCCTCCTTGCCTTCCTTCAACAGATTTTTGGACGACAGTTGTGCTTTATTACTCTGCCAATTTGTGAATTGCTGTGCCCCTGAGCTCCATTTATCAACTCGTTTTTTGTGAGCTGAACACAAGTCCAAAATTTTGGTTCATGACCTATACTGGTTCCGGGTGGCTGGCTGAGACTTTGGTGAATTCACCTTCCTGCCGGGAAATTAGAGTTACATATGCCCGTCCAAATGCCTAACAGCTACTCTCTCATTGGTTCTCCCTCTTCCCTTCCATACTCTGCCAATTTGGCAACCTGTGCGAACCAGGAGGTTAAAGGGGCTGTCTCTCCAAGTTGGGAGATTGATAGTAAAGC
The DNA here is from genome assembly GCF_964165515.1 of Mesoplodon bidens. Taxonomy (NCBI): domain Eukaryota; kingdom Metazoa; phylum Chordata; class Mammalia; order Artiodactyla; family Ziphiidae; genus Mesoplodon; species Mesoplodon bidens. Next base: position 123,256 of record NW_027671497.1, read on the forward strand.
AGTTGGAAAGTCAATACAGAGCACCATGAGAGGGACTATTCGTTGAGTTTTAGAAAAGTTTCGTATTCACAGTGTGTTCATTCTCTAGGTTTCCCGTACATGATATAGTTGTAGTAATATTCCCTTCAACCTGTAGAGATGTGACCCATGGAATTGGGACCATGCATTATTGCTTTAAAGGGTCTGCATTTCCTCACCCAATCTCACCAATCCTCTCAGTTCCAAGTGTCCAGCCTTATGCCACATCCAGCTGTCTTTGCAGATAGGGTCATTCCAGATTTCATCAGAGAAGCTGAAGGAATTGTAAAGAAATTCCCTGTTTTTTGTTTTGTTTTTGTAATTCCTTTTTATAGTGGGTTTGAGCTGATTCTCGCTGCCATGTTTACGCCAGTCTAGACATACTTGATTCCCTTACGGAGACATATCAGTATATAGGTTTTAAGATTCTTACTAGTCAGATATATTCCTCTGTGGGAAATATGGTGTTTTGAGTCCCTTTCACTGAGGAAGATGTAGGTCTTGTCTATACCATAGTTGGTTTTTGGAACGGTACCTGTGCTTATATCAAACTGTGAATTAAGCATACCCCCACCTTCTCCTTCCACCTTAAGCAGGCATAAGAGTGTTTTCTAAATGTGAGACACTGTTCCCTTTCCCAACTCTGTTCATATGTAGCCATGTTTACAGGGTTTTCATAAGTGATATCTTATGATAAGTTTCTTTTTCTGTTTGACTTCTTTCACTTAGAATCATCGTACCTGAATCCACTAACTCTGCTGCTACTGGTCTTATGACATGTATTTCATGGCTGAGGGATATTCCATCGTTCATAAGTACCACAATTTTTTTAACCATTTTTATATTTCCTGGGTTATTTAAGGTGTTCCCAAGTTGAGGTTCTTGTAAGCAATACAGCCCTAAATTTGCGGTGGCCCTGTCTTAATGATTTTCAGTTTTCCCAAGGAATATTCCCTAGACTGGAAGTGCCCTTGGCTCTGTAGCTCTGTTGTTTACTTGTTTTAGGGAACACAATGCACTCCTCCAGTGAGGCAGTTGGCAATTTACATCCCACCCATCAGCATATCAAGGCTCCCTGTTCTCCAGGGCTTGTCTTGGCTTTCAGGTTTTTACACATTTTGTGGATGTCCCTTTTGACCGTTGGGAAGTGATACTTCTTTGTAGTGCAGATTTGCATTGCCACTTGCTTGCTTGGCCACAAATGGCGTATGCATTTTCTGCTGAATATATTCAGGAGAAAACACATGCGCACATTTTGGCCAAGTGCATCATGGTCGAAGTTGTGCCCATCTTCCTGTGCTTTACAGGTGATTCCAACGTACCTCTTGAAATCTGTTTCCTACTATTCTGCCTCGCTTTCAAGTCTGCCTCGTTGAGTTCCTTCAATGGATTTTTGAGGATAGTTGTCCATTATTACTCTGCCAGTTTGTGAATTGCTGTGCCCCTGAGCTCCATATTTCAACTTGTTTTTTGTGAGCTGAACGCAAGTCCAAAATTTTGGTTCAGGACTTATACTGGTTCCCGGTGGGTGGCTGAGACTTTGGTTAATTCTTCTTCCTTCCGGGAAATTAGAGTGACATGTGTCCGTCCAAATGCCTATCAGCTACTCTCTCATTGGTTCTCCCTCTTCCCTTCAAACCTCTGCCAAATTGGCAACCTGTGCAAACCAGGAGATTAAAGGGTCTGTCTCTCCAAGTTGGGCGATTTTAGTAAAGCAGTTGGAAAGTCAAACTGGAGCACCAGGAGAGGGACTATTTGTTGAGATTTAGAAACCTTTTGTGTATTCACCGTGTGTCCATTATATAGGTTTCCTGTACATGTTATAGTTGTAGTAATATTCCCTTCAACCTGGAGAATTGGGACCCATGGAATTGGGGCCATGCATTATTGCTGTAAAAGGTCTGCATTTGCTCACCGAATCTCACCAATCCTCTCAGTCCCAAATGTCCAGCCTTGTGCCACATCCAGCTGTCATTGTACATAGGGTCATTCCAGGTTTCATCAGAGACCCTGAAGGAATTGAAAAGAATTTCCCTGTTTTTTTCTTTTGCCTTTGAAATACCTTTTTATACTGGGTTTGAGCTGATTCTCGCTGCCATGTATATGCCAGTCTAGACACACTTGATTCCCTTAGGGAGACATATCAATCCATATGTTTTAAGATTCTTACTAGTCATATCTATTCCTCTGCGGGATATATGGGGTTTTGAGGCCCTTTCACTGAGGAAGGTGTATGTCTTGTCTATTCCAAAGTTGGTTTTTGGAACGGTACCTGTGCTTATATCAAACTGTGGTTTTATGCATCACCGCACCTCTTCTTCCCCCTTAAGAAGGCATAAGAGTGTTTTCTAAATGTGTGACTCAGTTCTCTTTCCTAACTCAGTTCATGTGTAGCCATGTTTACAGGATCTTCATAAGTGATATCTTATGATAAGTTTCTTTTTCTGTGTGACTTATTTCACTTAGAATCATCGTACCTATTTTCACACACTTTGCTGCTACTGGTCTTATGACATTGATTGCATGGCTGAGGGATATTCCATTGTCCATAAGTACCACAATTTTTTGAACCATTTTTATATTTCCTGGGATATTTAAGGTGTACCCAAGTTGAGGTTCTTGTGAGCAGTGCAGACCTAAATTTGGGGCTGGCTGTGTCTTACTGATTTTCAGGTTTCCCAAGGTATATTCCCTAGACTGGAAGTGCCCTTGGCTCTGTAGCTCTGTTGTTTACTTGTTTTAGGGAACACAATGCACTCCTCCAGTGAGGCAGTTGGCAATTTACATCCCGCCCATCAGCATAACAAGGCTCCCTGTTCTTGAGGGCCTGTCTTGCCTTCCTGTTTTTTTGCAAATTTTGTGGATGTCCCTGTTGACCGGTGGGAAGTGATACTTCCTTGTAGTGCTGATTTGTATTGCCCGCTTGCTTCCTTGCCCAAAAAGGACGTATGCGTTTTCTCCTGAATATATTCAGGAGAAAACGCATACGTCCTTTTTGGCCAAGTGCATCATTGTCGAAGTTGTGCCCCTCTTCCTGTGCTTTACAGGCGATTCCAATGTATCTCTTGAAATCTCTTTCCTGCTATTCTGCCTCGCTTTCGAGTCCGCCTTGTTGCCTTCCCTCAACAGATTTTTGGACGATAGTTGTCGTTTATTACTCTGCAAGGTTGTGAATTGCTGTGCCCCTGAGCTCCTTTTTTCAACTCGTTTTTTTTTTAGCTTAACACAAGTCAAAAATTTTGGTTCAGGACCTATACTGTTTCCCGGTGGGTGGCTGAGACTTTGGATAATGATTCTTCCTGCTGTGAAATTAGAGGGACATATGCCAGTCCAAAAGCCTAACAGCTACTCTCTCATTGGTTCTCCCTCTTCCCTTCCATCGTCTGCCAAATTGTCAACCTGTGCGAACCAGGAGGTTAAAGGGTCTGTCTCTCCAATTTGGCAGATTGATAGTAAAGCAGTTGGAAAGTCAAAGCGGAGCTCCAGGAGAGGGACTATTCGTTGAGTTTTAGAAATCTTTCATATTCACAGTGTGTCCATTCTCTACGTTTCCCGTACATGTTATAGCTGTAGTAATATTCCCTTCAACCTGGAGAGTTGGGACCCATGGAAAGGGGGCCATGCATTATTGCTTTAAAGGGTCTGCATTTGCTCACACAGACTCACCAATCCTCTCAGTTCCAAGTGTCCAGCCTTATGCCACATCCAGCTGTCATTGTAGTTAAGGTCATTCCAGGTTTCATCAGAGACCCTGAAGGAATTGTAAAGAATTTCCCTGTTTTTTGGTTTTGTTTACGAATTTCCTTTTTATAGTGGGTTTCAGCTGATTCTCGCTGCCATGTTTATGACAGTTGAGACACAACTTGATTCCCTTATGGAGTCATATCAATACATAGGTGTTAAGAATCTTACTAGGCAGATATATTCCTCTGCAGGAAATATGGGGTTTTGAGTCCTTTTCACTGAGGAAGGTTTAGGTCTTTTCTATTGCATAGTTGGTTTTTGGAATGGTACCTGTGCTTATATCAAACTTTGGTGTTATGCATCACCACATCTCTCCATCCCCCTTAAGCATGCATAAAACTGATTTCTAAATGTGAGACTTTGTTCTCCTACCTAACTCAGTTCATGTGTAGCCATGTTCACAGGATCTACATCAGTGATATCTTATGAAAAGTTTCTCTTTCTGTGTGACTTATTTCACTTAGAATCATCGTACCTGAATCCACTCACTTTGCTGCTACTGCTCTAATGACATAGATTTCATGGCTGAGGGATATTCCATCGTACGTAAGTACCACAATTTTTTGAACCATTTTTATATTTCATAGGATATTTAAGGTGTACCCAAGTTGAGGTTCTTGTAAGCAGTGCAGCCCTAAATTTGGGGGTGGCTCTGTCTTATTGATTTTCAGCTCTCCCAAGGTATATTCCCCAGACTGGAAGTGCCCTTGGCTCTGTAGTTCTGTTGTTTACTTGTTTTAGGAAACACAATGCACTCCTCCTTTGAGTCACTTGGCAGTATATATCACGCTGATCAGAATAACAATGATCCCTGTTCTCCAGGGCCTGTCTTGCCTTTCTTGTTTTTACACATTTTGTGGATGTCCCTTTTGACCGGAGGGCAGTGATACTTCTTTGTACTGCAGATTTGAATTGCCCACATGCTTGCTTGGCCAAAAAGGGCGTATGCGTTTTCTCCTGAATACATTCAGGAGAAAACGCATACGCCCTTTATTGCCAAGTGCATCATTGTCGAAGTTGTGCCCCTCTTCCTGTGCTTTACATGTGATTCCTACATACCTCTTGAAATCAGTTTCCTGCTATTCTGCTTCGCTTTGAAGTCCGCCTCGTTGCCTTCTCTCAACAGATTTTTGGACGATAGTTGTCCTTTTTTACTCTGCTAGGTTGTGAATGGCTGTGCCCCTGAGCTCCATTTATCAATTCGTTATTTGTGGGCTGAACGCAAGTACAAAATTTTGGTTCAGGACCTATACTGTTTCCCAGTGGGTGGCTGAGACTTTGGTTAATTATTCTTCATGCCGGGAAATTAGATTGACATATGTCCGTCCAAATGCCTAACATTTAATCTCTCTTTGTTTCTCCCTCTTCCCTTCCATCCTATGCCAAATTGGCAACCTGTGCGAATCAGGAGGTGAAAGCGGCTGTCTCTCCAAGTTGGGAGATTGATAGTAAGGCAGTTGGAAAGTCAAACTGGAGCACCAGGAGAGGGACTATTCTTTGAGTTTTAGAAACTTTTCGTATTAATAGTGTGTCCATTCTCTAGGTTTCCTGTACATGTTATAGCTGTACTAATATTCCCTACAACCGGGAGAGTTGGGACACATGGAATTGGGGCCATGCTTTATTTCTTTAAAGGGTCTGCATTTCCTCACCCAATCTCACCAATAGTCACAGTCCCAAGTGTCCAGCCTTATGCCACATCCAGCTGTCATTGTAGATAGGGTCATTCCAGGTTTCATCAGAGACCCTGAAAGAATTGCAAAGATTTTCAGTGTTTATTTGTTTTGTTTTTGAAATCCTTTTTATAGTGGCTTTGAGCTGATTCTCACTGCCATGTTTATGCCAGTCTAGACACAACTGATTCCCTTACAGAGACATATCAATACATATGTTTTAAATTCTTACCAGGCAGATCAATTCTTCTGCGTGAAATACGGGGTTTTGAGTCCCTTTCACTGAGGAATGTGTATGTCTTATCTATTCCATAGTTGGTTTTTGGAACGGTACTTGTGCTTATATCAAACTCTGGTTTTATGCATCACCCCACCCCTCCTTCCCCCTTAAGCAGGCATAAGAGTATTTTCTAAATGTGAGACTCTGTTCTCTTTCCTAACTGAGTTCAAGTGTAGCCATGTTTACAAGATCTTCATAAGTGATATCTTATGATAAGTTTCTTTTTCTGTGTGACTTATTTCACTTAGAATCATCGTACCTGAATCAACTCACTTTGCTGCTACGGGTCTTATGACATTGATTTCACGGCTAAGGGATATTCCATCGTACGTAAGTATCACAATTTTTTGAACCATTTTTATATTTCCTGGGATATTAAAGGTGTACCCAAGTTGAGGTTCTTGTAAGCAGTGCAGCCCTAAATTTGGGGGTGGCTCTGTCTGCATAATTTTCAGTTTTTCCACGGTATATTCCCTAGACTAGAAGTGCCTTCGGCTCTGTAGCTCTGTTGTTTAATTGTTGTAGGGAACACAATGCACTCCTCCAGTAAGGCAGTTGGCAGTTTACATCCCGCCCATCAGCATAACAAGGCTCCCTGTTCTCCAGGGCCTGTCTTTCCTTTCTTGTTGTTACACATTTTGTGGATGTCCCTTTTGATCGGTGGGAAGTGATACTTCTTTGTAGTGCCGATTTGCATTGCCCGCATGCTTGCTTGGCCAAAAAGGGCGTATGCGTTTTCTCCTGAATATATTCAGGGGAAAACGCATACGCCCTTTTTGCCCCAGTGCATCATTGTTGAAGTTGTGCCCCTCTTCCTGTGCTTTACAGGCAATTCTTATGTACCTCTTGTAATCTGTTTCCTGCTATTCTGCCTCTCATTCAAGGCGGCTTCGTTGCCTTCCCTCAACAGATTTTTGGACGATAGTTGTCCTTTATTACTCTGCCAGTTTGTGAATTGCTGTGCCCCTGAGCTCTATTTTTCAACTCGGTTTTTGCGAGCTGAACGCAAGTCCAAAATTTTGGTTCAGGAACTATACTGCTTCCCGGTGGGTGGCTGAGAATTTGGTTAATTCTTCTTTCTGCCGGGAAATTAGACTGACATGATCCCCACCAAATGCCTAACATCTACTCTCTCATTGGTTCTCCCTCTTCCCTTCCATCGTCTGCCAAATTGTCAACCTGTGCGAACCAAGAGGTTAAAGGGCCTGTCTCTCCAATTTGGGAGATTGATAGTAAAGCAGTTGGAAAGTCAAAGCTGAGCAACAGGAGAGGGACTATTCGTTGAGTTTTAGAAATCTTTCATATTCACAGTGTGTCCATTCTCTAGGTTTCCCGTACATGTTATAGCTGTAGTAATATTCCCTTCAACCTGGAGAGTTGGGACCCATGGAAAGGGGGCCATGCATTATTGCTTTAAAGGGTCTGCATTTGCTCACACAGACTCACCAATCCTCTCAGTTCCACGTGTCCAGCCTTATGCCATATCCAGCTGTCATTGTAGTTAAGTTCATTCCAGGTTTCATCAGAGACCCTGAAGGAATTGTAAAGAATTTCCCTGTTTTTTGGTTTTGTTTACGAATTTCCTTTTTATAGTGGGTTTCAGCTGATTATCGCTGCCATGTTTATGACAGTCGAGACACAACGTGATTCCCTTATGGAGTCATATCAATACATAGGTGTTAAGAATCTTACTAGGCAGATATATTCCTCTGCAGGAAATATCGGGTTTTGAGTCCCTTTCACTGAGGAAGGTGTAAGTCTTGTCTATTCCACAGTTGGTTTTACAAACGGTACCTGTGCTTATATCAAACTCTGGTTTTATGCATCACACCACCTCTCCTTTCCCCTTAAGCAGGCATAAGAGTGTTTTCTAAATGTGAGACTCTGTTCTCTTTCCTAACACAGTTCATGTGTAGCCATGTTCACAGGATCTACATCAGTGATATCTTATGAAAAGTTTCTCTTTCTGTGTGACTTATTTCACTTAGAATCATCGTACCTGAATCCACTCACTTTGCTGCTACTGGTCTTATGACATTGATTTCATGGCTGAGGTATATTCCATCGTACGTAAGTACCACAATTTTTTGAACCAATTTTATATTTCCTGGGATATTTAAGGTGTACACAAGTTGAGGTTCTTGTAAGCAGTGCAGTCCTAAATTTGGGGGTTTTTCTGTCTTTTTGATTTCCAGTTTGCCCAAGGTACATTCCCTAGACTGGAAGGGCACTTTGCTCTGTAGCTCTGTAGTTTACTTGTTTTAGGGAACACAATGCACTCCTCCTTTGAGTCACTTGGCAGTGTATATCACGCTGATCAGAATAACAATGATCCCAGTTCTCCAGGGCCTGTCTTGCCTTTCTTGTTTTTACACATTTATTGGATGTCCCTTTAGACCGGTGCGAAGTGATACTTCTTTGTAGTGCAGGTTTGCATTGCCCTCTTGCTTGCTTGGCCAAAAAGTGCGTATGCATTTACACCACAATATATTCAGGAGAAAACGCATACGCACTTTTCGGCCAAGTGCATCATTGTCGAAGTTCTGCCCCTCTTCCTGTGCTTTACAGGCGAATCCTACGTACCTCTTGAAATCAGTTTCCTGCTATTCTGCCTCGGTTTCAAGTCCGCCTCGTAACCTTCCCTCAACAGATTTTTGGACGATAGTTGTCCTTTATTACTCTGACAGTTTGTGAATTGCTGTGCCCCTGATCTCCTTATATCAACTCGTTTTTTGGTGAGCTGAACGCAAGTCCAAAATTTTGGTTCAGGACCTATACTGGTTCCCGGTGGGTGGCTGAGCCTTTGGTTAATTCTTCTTCCTGCCGGGAAATTAGAGTGACATGTGCCCGTCCAAATGCCTAACAGCTACTCACTCATAGTTTTTCCCTCTTCCCTTCCATCCTCTGCCAAATTGTCAACATGTGCGAACCAGGAGGTTAAAGGGTCTGTCTCTCCATGTTGGGAGATTGATAGTAAAGCAGTTGGAAAGGCAAACCGGAGCACCAGGAGAAGGACTATTCGTTGAGTTTTAGAAACCTTTCGTATTCACAGTGTGTCCATTCTCTAGGTTTCCATACATGTTATAGCTGTAGTAATATTCCTTTCAACCTGGAGAGTTGTGACCCATGGAATGGGGGCCATGCATTATTGCTTTAAAGGGTCTGCATTTGCTCACACAAACTCACCAATCCCCACAGTTCCAAGTGTCCAGCCTTATTCCAAATCCAGCATTCATTGTATATAGGTTCATTCCAGGTTTCATCAGAGACCCTGAAGGAATTGTAAAGAATTTCCCTGTGTTTTGGTTTTGTGTTTGAAATTCATTCTTATAGTGAGTTTGAACTTATTCTCGCTGACATGTTTATGCCAGTCTAGACACCCTTGATTCCATTATGGAGACATATCAATACATAGGTTTTAAGATTCTTACTATTCAGATATATTCCTCTTTGGGAAATATGGGGTTTTGAGTCCCTTTCAATGGAAGGTGTATGTCTTGTCTATTCCATATGTGGTTTTTGGAACGGTACCTGTGCTTATATCAACCTCTGGTTTTATGCATCACGCCACCTCTCCTTCCCCCTTAAGCAGGCATAACAGTGTTTTCTAAATGTGAGACTCTGTTCTCTTTCCTAACTCAGTTCATGTGTAGCCATGTTTACAGCATCTTCATAAGTTATATCTTATGATAAGTTTCTTTTTCTGTGTGACTTATTTCACTTAGAGTCATCGTACCTGAATCCACTCACTTTGCTGCTACTTGTCTTATGACATTGATTTCATGGCTGAGGGATATTCCATCATACGTAAGTACCACAATTTTTTGAACCATTTTTATATTTCCTGGGATATTTAAGGTGTACCCAAGTTGAGGTTCTTGTAAGCAGTGTAGCCCTAAATTTGGGGGTGGCTCTGTCTTATTGATTTTAAGCATTCCCAAGGTATATTCCCTAGACTGGAAGTGCCCTTGGCTCTGTAGTTCTGTTGTTTACTTGTTTTAGGGAACACAGTGCACTCTCCACTGAGTCAGTTGGCAGTTTACATCGTGCTGATAGGAAAAACAAGGCTCCCTGTTCTCAAGGGCCTGTCTTGCCTTTCTGGTTTTTACACATTTTGTGGATGTCCCTTTTGACCAGTGGGAAGTGATACTTCTTTGTAGTGCAGATTTGAGTTGCCCGCTTGCTTGCTTGGCCAAAAAGGGCGTATGCATTTTCTCCAGAATATATTCAGGAGAAAACACATACACCCTTTTTGGCAAAGTGCATTATTGTCGAAATTGTGTCCCTCTTCCTGTACTTTAGAGGCGATTCCTATGTACCTCTTGAAATCAGTTTCCTGCTATTCTGCCTCGCTTTCAAGTGCGCCTTGTTGCCTTCCCGCAACAGATTTTTGGATGATAGTTGTCCGTTATTAATCTGCCAGTTTGTGAATTGCTGTGCCCCTGAGCTCCATTTATCAATTCGTTATTTGTGAGGTGTACGCAAGTCCAAAATTTTGGTTCAGGACCTATACTGGTTCCCGGTGGGTGGCTGAGACTTTGGTTAATTCTTCTTCCTGCCGGGAAATTAGAATGATATATGACCATCCAAATGCCTAACAGCTACTCTCTCATTGGTTCTCCCTCTTCCCTTCCATCCTCTGCCTAATTGGCAACCTGTGTGAATCAGGATGTTAAAGGGGCTGTCTCTCCTAGTTGGTTGATTGATAGTAAGGCAGTTGGAAACTCAAACAGGAGCACCAGGAGAGGGACTGTTCGTTGAGTTTTAGAAACCTTTCGTATTCACAGTGTGTCCATTCTCTAGGTTTCCTGTACATGTTATATCTATAGTAATATTCCCTTCAACCTGGAGAGTTGGGACCCATGGAATGGGGGCCATGCATTATTGCTTTAAAGGGTGTGCATTTGCTCACACAGTCTCACCCATGCTCGCAGTCCCAAGTGTCCAGCCTTATGCCACATCCACCTGTCATTGTAAATAGGGTCATTCCAGGTTTTGTCAGAGACCCTGAAGGAATTGCAAAGAATTTTCCTGTTTATTTGTTTTGTTTTTGAAATTCCTTTTTATAGTGGGTTTGAGCTGATTCTCACTGCCATGATTATGCCAGTCTAGACACACCAGATTCCCTTAGGGAGAAATATCAATACATAGGTTTTAAAATTCTTACTAGGCAGATCTATTCCTCTGCGGGAAATATGGGGTTTTGAGTCCCTTTCACTGAGGAATGTGTACGTCTTATCTATTCCATAGTTGGTCTTTTGAACGGTACCTGTGCTTATATCAAACTCTGGTTTTATGCATCACCCCACCTCTCCTTCCCCCTTAAGCAGGCATAAGAGTGTTTTCTAAATGTGAGACTCTGTTCTCTTTCCTAACTCAGTTCATGTGTAGCCATTTTTACAGGTTCTTCATAAGTGATATCTTATGATAAGTTTCTTTTTCTGTGTGACTAATTTCACTTAGAATCATCGTACGTGAATCCACTCACTTTGCTGCTACTGGTCTTATGACATTTATTTCATGGCTGAGGGATATTCCATCGTACGTAAGTAGCACAATTTTTTGAACCATTTTTATATTTCCTGGGATATTTAAGGTGTACCCAAGTTGAGGTTCTAGTAAGCAGTGCAGCCCTGAATTCGGGTGTGGCTCTGCCTTATTGATTTTCAGTTTTCCCAAGGTATTTTCCCTAGACTGGTAATGCCCTTTGCTGTGTAGCTCTGTTGTTTACATGTTTTAGGGAACACAACGCACTCCTCCAGTGAGGCAGTTGGCAATTTACATCCCGCCCATCAGAATAACAAGGCTCACTGTTCTCCAGGGACTGTCTTGCCTTTCTGGTGTTTACACATTTGTGGATGTCCGATTTGACCAGTGATAAGTGATACTTCTTTGTAGTGCAGATTTGCATTGCCCGCCTGCTTGCTTGGCCAAAAAGGGTGTATGCGTTTAATCCTGAATATATTCAGGAGAAAACACATACACCCTTTTAGGCCAAGTGCATCATTGTCGAAGTTGGGCCCCACTTCCTGTGCTTTAAAGGCGATTCCAACATACCTCTTGAAAACTGTTTCCTGCTATTCTGCCTTGCTTTCAAGTCTGCCTCGTAGTCTTCCCTCAACAGATTGTTGGACGATAGTTTTCCATTATTACTCTGCCAGTTTGTGAATTGCTGTGCCCCTGAGCTCCATTTTTCAACTCGTTTTTTGTGAGCTGTACGCAAATCCAAAATTTTGGTTTAGCACCTATACTGGTTCCTGGTGGGTGGCTGAGACTTTGGTTAATTCTTCTTCCTGCCGGGAAATTAGAGTGACATGTGTCCGTACAAATGCCAAACAGCTAATCTCTCATTGGTTCTCCCTTTTCCCTCCCATCCTCTGCCAATTTGGCAACCTGTGCGAACCAGGAGGTTAAAGGGACTGTCTCTCCAAGTTGAGAGATTGATAGTAAAGCAGTTGGAAAGTCAAACCGGAGCACCAGGAGAAGGACTATTCGTTGAGTTTTAGAAACCTTTTGTATTCACAGTGTGTCCATTCTCTAGGTTTCCCATACATGTTATAGCTGTAGTAATATTCCCTTCAACCTGGAGAGATGGGACCCATGGAATGGGGGCCATGTATTTTTGCTTTAAAGGGTCTGCATTTGCTCACCCAATCCCACCAATCCTCTCAGTCCCAAGTGTCCAGCCTTATACCACATCCAGCTGTCATAGTAGATAGGGTCATTCCAGGTTATTCAGAGACCCTGATGGAAATGAAAAGAATTTCCCTGTTTTTTGGTTTTGTTTGTGAAATTCATTTTTATAGTGGGTATGAGCTGATTCTCGGTGGCATGTTTATGCCAGTCTAGACACACATGATTCCCTTACAGAGACATATCAATACATAGGATTTAAGATGCTTACTAGTCAGATCTATTCCTCTGCGGGAAATATGGGGTTTTGAGTCCCTTTCACTGAGGAAGTTGTAGGTCTTGTCTATTCCACAGTTGGTTTTAGAAATGGTACCTGTACTTATATCAAACTCTGGTTTTCTGCATCACCCCACCTCTCCTTTCACCTTAAGCAGGCATAAGAGTGTTTTCTAAATGTGAGACTCTGTTCTCTTTCCTAACTCAGTTCATGTGTAGCCATGTTTACAGGATCTTCATAAGTGATATCTTATGATAAGTTTCTTTTTCTGTGTGACTTATTTCACTTAGAATCATCGTACCTGAATCCACTCACTTTACTGCTCCTGTTCTTATGACATTGATTTCATGGCTGAGGGATATTCCATCGTACATAAATACCACAGTTTTTTGAACCATTTTTATATTTCCTGGGATATTTAAGGTGTACCCACTTTGAGGTTCTTGTAAGCAGTGCAGCCCTAACTTTGGGGGTGGCTCTTTCTTATTGATTTTCAGTTTTCCCAAGGTATCTTCCCTAGACTGGAAGAGCCCTTGGCTCTGCAGCTCTGTTGTTTACTTGTTTTAGGGAACGCAATGCACTCCTCCAGTTAGGCAGTTGGCAATTTACATCCCGCCCATCAGCATAACAAGGCTCCCTGTTCTCCAGGGCATGTGTTGCCTTTCTGGTTTTTACACATTTGTGGGTGTCCCTTTTGACCGGTGGGAAGTGATACTTCTTTGTAGTGCAGATTTGCATTGCCCGCTTGCTTGCTTGGCCAAAATGGTCGTATGCGTTTTCTCCTGTATATATTCAGGAGAAAACGCATACGCCCTTTTTGGCCAAGTGCGTCATTGTCGAAGTTGTGCCCCTCTTCCTGTGCTTTAAAGGCGATTCGAACATACCTCTTGAAATCTGTTTCCTGCTATTCTGCCTCGCTTTCAAGTCCGCCTTGTTGCCTTCCCTCAACAGATTTTCGGACGATAGTTGTCCATTATTACTCTGCCAGTTTGTGAATTGCTGTGTCCCTGAGCTCCATTTTTCAACTCGTTTTTTGTGAGCTGTACGCAAGTCCAAAATTTTGGTTCAGGAACTTTACTGGTAACCGGTGGGTGGCTGAGGTTCTGGATAATTCTTCTTCCTGCCGGGAAATTAGAGTGAAATGTGCCCGTCCAAATGCCTAACAGCTACTCTCTCATTTGTTCTCCCTCTTCCCTTCTATCCTCTGCAAAATTGGCAACCTGTGCGAACCAGGAGCTTAAAGGGGCTGTGTCTCCAATTTGGAAGATTGATAGTAAAGCAGTTGGAAAGTCAAACCGGAGCACCAGGAGAGGGACTATTCGTTGAGTTTTAGAAACCTTTTGTATTCACAGTGTGTCCATTCTCTAGGTTTCCCATACATGTTATAGCTGTAGTAATATTCCCTTCAACCTGGAGAGTTGGGACCCATGGAATGGGGGCCATGCATTTTTGCTTTAAAGCGTGTGCATTTGCTCACCCAATCTCACCAATCCTCTCAGTCCCAAGTGTCCAGCCTTATACCACATCCAGCTGTCATTGTAGATAGGGTCATTCCAGGTTTCATCAGAGACCCTGAAGGAATTGTAAAGCATTTCCCTCTTTTTTCGTTTTGTTTTTGAAATTTCTTTTTATAGTGTGTTTGGGCTGATTCTCGCTGCCATGTTTACGCCAGTCTAGACATACGTGATTCCCTTACGGAGACATATCAGTATATAGGTTTTAAGATTCTTACTAGTCAGATATATTCCTCTGTGGGAAATATGGTGTTTTGAGTCCCTTTCACTGAGGAAGATGTAGGTCTTGTCTATACCATAGTTGGTTTTTGGAACGGTACCTGTGCTTATATCAAACTGTGAATTAAGCATACCCCCACCTTCTCCTTCCACCTTAAGCAGGCATAAGAGTGTTTTCTAAATGTGAGACACTGTTCCCTTTCCCAACTCTGTTCATATGTAGCCATGTTAACAGGGTTTTCATAAGTGATATCTTATGATAAGTTTCTTTTTCTGTTTGACTTCTTTCACTTAGAATCATCGTACCTGAATCCACTAACTCTGCTGCTACTGGTCTTATGACATGTATTTCATGGCTGAGGGATATTCCATCGTTCATAAGTACCACAATTTTTTTAACCATTTTTATATTTCCTGGGTTATTTAAGGTGTTCCCAAGTTGAGGTTCTTGTAAGCAGTACAGCCCTAAATTTGCGGTGGCCCTGTCTTAATGATTTTCAGTTTTCCCAAGGAATATTCCCTAGACTGGAAGTGCCCTTGGCTCTGTAGCTCTGTTGTTTACTTGTTTTAGGGAACACAATGCACTCCTCCAGTGAGGCAGTTGGCAATTTACATCCCACCCATCAGCATATCAAGGCTCCCTGTTCTCCAGGGCTTGTCTTGGCTTTCAGGTTTTTACACATTTTGTGGATGTCCCTTTTGACCGTTGGGAAGTGATACTTCTTTGTAGTGCAGATTTGCATTGCCACTTGCTTGCTTGGCCACAAAGGGCGTATGCATTTTCTGCTGAATATATTCAGGAGAAAACACATGCGCACATTTTGGCCAAGTGCATCATGGTCGAAGTTGTGCCCATCTTCCTGTGCTTTACAGGTGATTCCAACGTACCTCTTGAAATCTGTTTCCTACTATTCTGCCTCGCTTTCAAGTCTGCCTCGTTGAGTTCCTTCAATGGATTTTTGAGGATAGTTGTCCATTATTACTCTGCCAGTTTGTGAATTGCTGTGCCCCTGAGCTCCATATTTCAACTTGTTTTTTGTGAGCTGAACGCAAGTCCAAAATTTTGGTTCAGGACTTATACTGGTTCCCGGTGGGTGGCTGAGACTTTGGTTAATTCTTCTTCCTTCCGGGAAATTAGAGTGACATGTGTCCGTCCAAATGCCTATCAGCTACTCTCTCATTGGTTCTCCCTCTTCCCTTCAAACCTCTGCCAAATTGGCAACCTGTGCAAACCAGGAGATTAAAGGGTCTGTCTCTCCAAGTTGGGCGATTTTAGTAAAGCAGTTGGAAAGTCAAACTGGAGCACCAGGAGAGGGACTATTTGTTGAGATTTAGAAACCTTTTGTGTATTCACCGTGTGTCCATTATATAGGTTTCCTGTACATGTTATAGTTGTAGTAATATTCCCTTCAACCTGGAGAATTGGGACCCATGGAATTGGGGCCATGCATTATTGCTGTAAAAGGTCTGCATTTGCTCACCGAATCTCACCAATCCTCTCAGTCCCAAATGTCCAGCCTTGTGCCACATCCAGCTGTCATTGTACATAGGGTCATTCCAGGTTTCATCAGAGACCCTGAAGGAATTGAAAAGAATTTCCCTGTTTTTTTCTTTTGCCTTTGAAATACCTTTTTATACTGGGTTTGAGCTGATTCTCGCTGCCATGTATATGCCAGTCTAGACACACTTGATTCCCTTAGGGAGACATATCAATCCATATGTTTTAAGATTCTTACTAGTCATATCTATTCCTCTGCGGGATATATGGGGTTTTGAGGCCCTTTCACTGAGGAAGGTGTATGTCTTGTCTATTCCAAAGTTGGTTTTTGGAACGGTACCTGTGCTTATATCAAACTGTGGTTTTATGCATCACCGCACCTCTTCTTCCCCCTTAAGAAGGCATAAGAGTGTTTTCTAAATGTGTGACTCAGTTCTCTTTCCTAACTCAGTTCATGTGTAGCCATGTTTACAGGATCTTCATAAGTGATATCTTATGATAAGTTTCTTTTTCTGTGTGACTTATTTCACTTAGAATCATCGTACCTATTTTCACACACTTTGCTGCTACTGGTCTTATGACATTGATTGCATGGCTGAGGGATATTCCATTGTCCATAAGTACCACAATTTTTTGAACCATTTTTATATTTCCTGGGATATTTAAGGTGTACCCAAGTTGAGGTTCTTGTGAGCAGTGCAGACCTAAATTTGGGGCTGGCTGTGTCTTACTGATTTTCAGGTTTCCCAAGGTATATTCCCTAGACTGGAAGTGCCCTTGGCTCTGTAGCTCTGTTGTTTACTTGTTTTAGGGAACACAATGCACTCCTCCAGTGAGGCAGTTGGCAATTTACATCCCGCCCATCAGCATAACAAGGCTCCCTGTTCTTGAGGGCCTGTCTTGCCTTCCTGTTTTTTTGCAAATTTTGTGGATGTCCCTTTTGACCGGTGGGAAGTGATACTTCCTTGTAGTGCTGATTTGTATTGCCCGCTTGCTTCCTTGCCCAAAAAGGACGTATGCGTTTTCTCCTGAATATATTCAGGAGAAAACGCATACGTCCTTTTTGGCCAAGTGCATCATTGTCGAAGTTGTGCCCCTCTTCCTGTGCTTTACAGGCGATTCCAATGTATCTCTTGAAATCTCTTTCCTGCTATTCTGCCTCGCTTTCGAGTCCGCCTTGTTGACTTCCCTCAACATATTTTTGGACGATAGTTGTCGTTTATTACTCTGCAAGGTTGTGAATTGCTGTGCCCCTGAGCTCCTTTTTTCAACTCGTTTTTTTTTTAGCTTAACACAAGTCAAAAATTTTGGTTCAGGACCTATACTGTTTCCCGGTGGGTGGCTGAGATTTTGGATAATGATTCTTCCTGCTGTGAAATTAGAGGGACATATGCCAGTCCAAAAGCCTAACAGCTACTCTCTCATTGGTTCTCCCTCTTCCCTTCCATCGTCTGCCAAATTGTCAACCTGTGCGAACCAGGAGGTTAAAGGGTCTGTCTCTCCAATTTGGGAGATTGATAGTAAAGCAGTTGGAAAGTCAAAGCGGAGCTCCAGGAGAGGGACTATTCGTTGAGTTTTAGAAATCTTTCATATTCACAGTGTGTCCATTCTCTACGTTTCCCGTACATGTTATAGCTGTAGTAATATTCCCTTCAACCTGGAGAGTTGGGACCCATGGAAAGGGGGCCATGCATTATTGCTTTAAAGGGTCTGCATTTGCTCACACAGACTCACCAATCCTCTCAGTTCCAAGTGTCCAGCCTTATGCCACATCCAGCTGTCATTGTAGTTAAGGTCATTCCAGGTTTCATCAGAGACCCTGAAGGAATTGTAAAGAATTTCCCTGTTTTTTGGTTTTGTTTACGAATTTCCTTTATATAGTGGGTTTCAGCTGATTCTCACTGCCATGTTTATGACAGTTGAGACACAACTTGATTCCCTTATGGAGTCATATCAATACATAGGTGTTAAGAATCTTACTAGGCAGATATATTCCTCTGCAGGAAATATGGGGTTTTGAGTCCTTTTCACTGAGGAAGGTTTAGGTCTTTTCTATTGCATAGTTGGTTTTTGGAATGGTACCTGTGCTTATATCAAACTTTGGTGTTATGCATCACCACATCTCTCCATCCCCCTTAAGCATGCATAAAAGTGATTTCTAAATGTGAGACTCTGTTCTCCTACCTAACTCAGTTCATGTGTAGCCATGTTCACAGGATCTACATCAGTGATATCTTATGAAAAGTTTCTCTTTCTGTGTGACTTATTTCACTTAGAATCATCGTACCTGAATCCACTCACTTTGCTGCTACTGCTCTAATGACATAGATTTCATGGCTGAGGGATATTCCATCGTACGTAAGTACCACAATTTTTTGAACCATTTTTATATTTCATAGGATATTTAAGGTGTACCCAAGTTGAGGTTCTTGTAAGCAGTGCAGCCCTAAATTTGGGGGTGGCTCTGTCTTATTGATTTTCAGCTCTCCCAAGGTATATTCCCCAGACTGGAAGTGCCCTTGGCTCTGTAGTTCTGTTGTTTACTTGTTTTAGGGAACACAATGTACTCCTCCTTTGAGTCACTTGGCAGTATATATCACGCTGATCAGAATAACAATGATCCCTGTTCTCCAGGGCCTGTCTTGCCTTTCTTGTTTTTACACATTTTGTGGATGTCCCTTTTGACCGGAGGGCAGTGATACTTCTTTGTACTGCAGATTTGAATTGCCCACTTGCTTGCTTGGCCAAAAAGGGCGTATGCGTTTTCTCCTGAATACATTCAGGAGAAAACGCATACACCCTTTTTTGCCAAGTGCATCATTGTCGAAGTTGTGCCCCTCTTCCTGTGCTTTACATGTGATTCCTACATACCTCTTGAAATCAGTTTCCTGCTATTCTGCTTCGCTTTGAAGTCCGCCTCGTTGCCTTCTCTCAACAGATTTTTGGACGATAGTTGTCCTTTTTTACTCTGCTAGGTTGTGAATGGCTGTGCCCCTGAGCTCCATTTATCAATTCGTTATTTGTGGGCTGAACGCAAGTACAAAATTTTGGTTCAGGACCTATACTGTTTCCCAGTGGGTGGCTGAGACTTTGGTTAATTATTCTTCATGCCGGGAAATTAGATTGACATATGTCCGTCCAAATGCCTAACATTTAATCTCTCTTTGTTTCTCCCTCTTCCCTTCCATCCTATGCCAAATTGGCAACCTGTGCGAATCAGGAGGTGAAAGCGGCTGTCTCTCCAAGTTGGGAGATTGATAGTAAGGCAGTTGGAAAGTCAAACTGGAGCACCAGGAGAGGGACTATTCTTTGAGTTTTAGAAACTTTTCGTATTAATAGTGTGTCCATTCTCTAGGTTTCCTGTACATGTTATAGCTGTACTAATATTCCCTACAACCGGGAGAGTTGGGACACATGGAATTGGGGCCATGCTTTATTTCTTTAAAGGGTCTGCATTTCCTCACCCAATCTCACCAATAGTCACAGTCCCAAGTGTCCAGCCTTATGCCACATCCAGCTGTCATTGTAGATAGGGTCATTCCAGGTTTCATCAGAGACCCTGAAAGAATTGCAAAGATTTTCAGTGTTTATTTGTTTTGTTTTTGAAATCCTTTTTATAGTGGCTTTGAGCTGATTCTCACTGCCATGTTTATGCCAGTCTAGACACAACTGATTCCCTTACAGAGACATATCAATACATATGTTTTAAATTCTTACCAGGCAGATCAATTCTTCTGCGTGAAATACGGGGTTTTGAGTCCCTTTCACTGAGGAATGTGTATGTCTTATCTATTCCATAGTTGGTTTTTGGAACGGTACTTGTGCTTATATCAAACTCTGGTTTTATGCATCACCCCACCCCTCCTTCCCCCTTAAGCAGGCATAAGAGTATTTTCTAAATGTGAGACTCTGTTCTCTTTCCTAACTGAGTTCAAGTGTAGCCATGTTTACAAGTTCTTCATAAGTGATATCTTATGATAAGTTTCTTTTTCTGTGTGACTTATTTCACTTAGAATCATCGTACCTGAATCAACTCACTTTGCTGCTACGGGTCTTATGACATTGATTTCACGGCTAAGGGATATTCCATCGTACGTAAGTATCACAATTTTTTGAACCATTTTTATATTTCCTGGGATATTAAAGGTGTACCCAAGTTGAGGTTCTTGTAAGCAGTGCAGCCCTAAATTTGGGGGTGGCTCTGTCTGCATAATTTTCAGTTTTTCCACGGTATATTCCCTAGACTAGAAGTGCCTTCGGCTCTGTAGCTCTGTTGTTTAATTGTTGTAGGGAACACAATGCACTCCTCCAGTAAGGCAGTTGGCAGTTTACATCCCGCCCATCAGCATAACAAGGCTCCCTGTTCTCCAGGGCCTGTCTTTCCTTTCTTGTTGTTACACATTTTGTGGATGTCCCTTTTGATCGGTGGGAAGTGATACTTCTTTGTAGTGCATATTTGCATTGCCCGCATGCTTGCTTGGCCAAAAAGGGCGTATGCGTTTTCTCCTGAATATATTCAGGGGAAAACGCATACGCCCTTTTTGCCCCAGTGCATCATTGTTGAAGTTGTGCCCCTCTTCCTGTGCTTTACAGGCAATTCTTATGTACCTCTTGTAATCTGTTTCCTGCTATTCTGCCTCTCATTCAAGGCGGCTTCGTTGCCTTCCCTCAACAGATTTTTGGACGATAGTTGTCCTTTATTACTCTGCCAGTTTGTGAATTGCTGTGCCCCTGAGCTCTATTTTTCAACTCGGTTTTTGCGAGCTGAACGCAAGTCCAAAATTTTGGTTCAGGAACTATACTGCTTCCCGGTGGGTGGCTGAGAATTTGGTTAATTCTTCTTTCTGCCGGGAAATTAGACTGACATGATCCCCACCAAATGCCTAACATCTACTCTCTCATTGGTTCTCCCTCTTCCCTTCCATCGTCTGCCAAATTGTCAACCTGTGCGAACCAAGAGGTTAAAGGGCCTGTCTCTCCAATTTGGGAGATTGATAGTAAAGCAGTTGGAAAGTCAAAGCTGAGCAACAGGAGAGGGACTATTCGTTGAGTTTTAGAAATCTTTCATATTCACAGTGTGTCCATTCTCTAGGTTTCCCGTACATGTTATAGCTGTAGTAATATTCCCTTCAACCTGGAGAGTTGGGACCCATGGAAAGGGGGCCATGCATTATTGCTTTAAAGGGTCTGCATTTGCTCACACAGACTCACCAATCCTCTCAGTTCCACGTGTCCAGCCTTATGCCATATCCAGCTGTCATTGTAGTTAAGTTCATTCCAGGTTTCATCAGAGACCCTGAAGGAATTGTAAAGAATTTCCCTGTTTTTTGGTTTTGTTTACGAATTTCCTTTTTATAGTGGGTTTCAGCTGATTATCGCTGCCATGTTTATGACAGTCGAGACACAACGTGATTCCCTTATGGAGTCATATCAATACATAGGTGTTAAGAATCTTACTAGGCAGATATATTCCTCTGCAGGAAATATCGGGTTTTGAGTCCCTTTCACTGAGGAAGGTGTAAGTCTTGTCTATTCCACAGTTGGTTTTACAAACGGTACCTGTGCTTATATCAAACTCTGGTTTTATGCATCACACCACCTCTCCTTTCCCCTTAAGCAGGCATAAGAGTGTTTTCTAAATGTGAGACTCTGTTCTCTTTCCTAACACAGTTCATGTGTAGCCATGTTCACAGGATCTACATCAGTGATATCTTATGAAAAGTTTCTCTTTCTGTGTGACTTATTTCACTTAGAATCATCGTACCTGAATCCACTCACTTTGCTGCTACTGGTCTTATGACATTGATTTCATGGCTGAGGTATATTCCATCGTACGTAAGTACCACAATTTTTTGAACCAATTTTATATTTCCTGGGATATTTAAGGTGTACACAAGTTGAGGTTCTTGTAAGCAGTGCAGTCCTAAATTTGGGGGTTTTTCTGTCTTTTTGATTTCCAGTTTGCCCAAGGTACATTCCCTAGACTGGAAGGGCACTTTGCTCTGTAGCTCTGTAGTTTACTTGTTTTAGGGAACACAATGCACTCCTCCTTTGAGTCACTTGGCAGTGTATATCACGCTGATCAGAATAACAATGATCCCAGTTCTCCAGGGCCTGTCTTGCCTTTCTTGTTTTTACACATTTATTGGATGTCCCTTTAGACCGGTGTGAAGTGATACTTCTTTGTAGTGCTGGTTTGCATTGCCCTCTTGCTTGCTTGGCCAAAAAGTGCGTATGCATTTACACCACAATATATTCAGGAGAAAACGCATACGCACTTTTCGGCCAAGTGCATCATTGTCGAAGTTCTGCCCCTCTTCCTGTGCTTTACAGGCGAATCCTACGTACCTCTTGAAATCAGTTTCCTGCTATTCTGCCTCGGTTTCAAGTCCGCCTCGTAACCTTCCCTCAACAGATTTTTGGACGATAGTTGTCCTTTATTACTCTGACAGTTTGTGAATTGCTGTGCCCCTGATCTCCTTATATCAAATCGTTTTTTGGTGAGCTGAACGCAAGTCCAAAATTTTGGTTCAGGACCTATACTGGTTCCCGGTGGGTGGCTGAGCCTTTGGTTAATTCTTCTTCCTGCCGGGAAATTAGAGTGACATGTGCCCGTCCAAATGCCTAACAGCTACTCTCTCATAGTTTTTCCCTCTTCCCTTCCATCCTCTGCCAAATTGTCAACATGTGCGAACCAGGAGGTTAAAGGGTCTGTCTCTCCATGTTGGGAGATTGATAGTAAAGCAGTTGGAAAGGCAAACCGGAGCACCAGGAGAAGGACTATTCGTTGAGTTTTAGAAACCTTTCGTATTCACAGTGTGTCCATTCTCTAGGTTTCCATACATGTTATAGCTGTAGTAATATTCCTTTCAACCTGGAGAGTTGTGACCCATGGAATGGGGGCCTTGCATTATTGCTTTAAAGGGTCTGCATTTGCTCACACAAACTCACCAATCCCCTCAGTTCCAAGTGTCCAGCCTTATTCCACATCCAGCATTCATTGTATATAGGTTCATTCCAGGTTTCATCAGAGACCCTGAAGGAATTGTAAAGAATTTCCCTGTTTTTTGGTTTTGTGTTTGAAATTCATTCTTATAGTGAGTTTGAACTTATTCTCGCTGACATGTTTATGCCAGTCTAGACACCCTTGATTCCATTATGGAGACATATCAGTACATAGGTTTTAAGATTCTTACTATTCAGATATATTCCTCTTTGGGAAATATGGGGTTTTGAGTCCCTTTCAATGGAAGGTGTATGTCTTGTCTATTCCATATGTGGTTTTTGGAACGGTACCTGTGCTTATATCAACCTCTGGTTTTATGCATCACGCCACCTCTCCTTCCCCCTTAAGCAGGCATAACAGTGTTTTCTAAATGTGAGACTCTGTTCTCTTTCCTAACTCAGTTCATGTGTAGCCATGTTTACAGCATCTTCATAAGTTATATCTTATGATAAGTTTCTTTTTCTGTGTGACTTATTTCACTTAGAGTCATCGTACCTGAATCCACTCACTTTGCTGCTACTTGTCTTATGACATTGATTTCATGGCTGAGGGATATTCCATCATACGTAAGTACCACAATTTTTTGAACCATTTTTATATTTCCTGGGATATTTAAGGTGTACCCAAGTTGAGGTTCTTGTAAGCAGTGCAGCCCTAAATTTGGGGGTGGCTCTGTCTTATTGATTTTAAGCATTCGCAATGTATATTCCCTAGACTGGAAGTGCCCTTGGCTCTGTAGTTCTGTTGTTTACTTGTTTTAGGGAACACAGTGCACTCTCCACTGAGTCAGTTGGCAGTTTACATCGTGCTGATAGGAAAAACAAGGCTCCCTGTTCTCAAGGGCCTGTCTTGCCTTTCTGGTTTTTACACATTTTGTGGATGTCCCTTTTGACCAGTGGGAAGTGATACTTCTTTGTAGTGCAGATTTGAGTTGCCCGCTTGCTTGCTTGGCCAAAAAGGGCGTATGCATTTTCTCCAGAATATATTCAGGAGAAAACACATACACCCTTTTTGGCAAAGTGCATTATTGTCGAAATTGTGTCCCTCTTCCTGTACTTTAGAGGCGATTCCTATGTACCTCTTGAAATCAGTTTCCTGCTATTCTGCCTCGCTTTCAAGTGCGCCTTGTTGCCTTCCCGCAACAGATTTTTGGATGATAGTTGTCCGTTATTAATCTGCCAGTTTGTGAATTGCTGTGCCCCTGAGCTCCATTTATCAATTCGTTATTTGTGAGGTGTACGCAAGTCCAAAATTTTGGTTCAGGACCTATACTGGTTCCCGGTGGGTGGCTGAGACTTTGGTTAATTCTTCTTCCTGCCGGGAAATTAGAATGATATATGACCATCCAAATGCCTAACAGCTACTCTCTCATTGGTTCTCCCTCTTCCCTTCCATCCTCTGCCTAATTGGCAACCTGTGTGAATCAGGATGTTAAAGGGGCTGTCTCTCCTAGTTGGTTGATTGATAGTAAGGCAGTTGGAAACTCAAACAGGAGCACCAGGAGAGGGACTGTTCGTTGAGTTTTAGAAACCTTTCGTATTCACAGTGTGTCCATTCTCTAGGTTTCCTGTACATGTTATATCTATAGTAATATTCCCTTCAACCTGGAGAGTTGGGACCCATGGAATGGGGGCCATGCATTATTGCTTTAAAGGGTGTGCATTTGCTCACACAGTCTCACCCATGCTAGCAGTCCCAAGTGTCCAGCCTTATGCCACATCCACCTGTCATTGTAAATAGGGTCATTCCAGGTTTTGTCAGAGACCCTGAAGGAATTGCAAAGAATTTTCCTGTTTATTTGTTTTGTTTTTGAAATTCCTTTTTATAGTGGGTTTGAGCTGATTCTCACTGCCATGATTATGCCAGTCTAGACACACCAGATTCCCTTAGGGAGACATATCAATACATAGGTTTTAAAATTCTTACTAGGCAGATCTATTCCTCTGCGGGAAATATGGGGTTTTGAGTCCCTTTCACTGAGGAATGTGTACGTCTTATCTATTCCATAGTTGGTCTTTTGAACGGTACCTGTGCTTATATCAAACTCTGGTTTTATGCATCACCCCACCTCTCCTTCCCCCTTAAGCAGGCATAAGAGTGTTTTCTAAATGTGAGACTCTGTTCTCTTTCCTAACTCAGTTCATGTGTAGCCATTTTTACAGGTTCTTCATAAGTGATATCTTATGATAAGTTTCTTTTTCTGTGTGACTAATTTCACTTAGAATCATCGTACGTGAATCCACTCACTTTGCTGCTACTGGTCTTATGACATTTATTTCATGGCTGAGGGATATTCCATCGTACGTAAGTAGCACAATTTTTTGAACCATTTTTATATTTCCTGGGATATTTAAGGTGTACCCAAGTTGAGGTTCTAGTAAGCAGTGCAGCCCTGAATTCGGGTGTGGCTCTGCCATATTGATTTTCAGTTTTCCCAAGGTATTTTCCCTAGACTGGTAATGCCCTTTGCTGTGTAGCTCTGTTGTTTACATGTTTTAGGGAACACAACGCACTCCTCCAGTGAGGCAGTTGGCAATTTACATCCCGCCCATCAGAATAACAAGGCTCACTGTTCTCCAGGGACTGTCTTGCCTTTCTGGTGTTTACACATTTGTGGATGTCCGATTTGACCAGTGATAAGTGATACTTCTTTGTAGTGCAGATTTGCATTGCCCGCCTGCTTGCTTGGCCAAAAAGGGTGTATGCGTTTAATCCTGAATATATTCAGGAGAAAACACATACACCCTTTTAGGCCAAGTGCATCATTGTCGAAGTTGGGCCCCACTTCCTGTGCTTTAAAGGCGATTCCAACATACCTCTTGAAAACTGTTTCCTGCTATTCTGCCTTGCTTTCAAGTCTGCCTCGTTGTCTTCCCTCAACAGATTGTTGGACGATAGTTTTCCATTATTACTCTGCCAGTTTGTGAATTGCTGTGCCCCTGAGCTCCATTTTTCAACTCGTTTTTTGTGAGCTGTACGCAAATCCAAAATTTTGGTTCAGCACATATACTGGTTCCTGGTGGGTGGCTGAGACTTTGGTTAATTCTTCTTCCTGCCGGGAAATTAGAGTGACATGTGTCCGTACAAATGCCAAACAGCTAATCTCTCATTGGTTCTCCCTTTTCCCTTCCATCCTCTGCCAATTTGGCAACCTGTGCGAACCAGGAGGTTAAAGGGACTGTCTCTCCAAGTTGAGAGATTGATAGTAAAGCAGTTGGAAAGTCAAACCGGAGCACCAGGAGCGGGACTATTCGTTGAGTTTTAGAAACCTTTTGTATTCACAGTGTGTCCATTCTCTAGGTTTCCCATACATGTTATAGCTGTAGTAATATTCCCTTCAACCTGGAGAGATGGGACCCATGGAAAGGGGGCCATGTATTTTTGCTTTAAAGGGTCTGCATTTGCTCACCCAATCCCACCAATCCTCTCAGTCCCAAGTGTCCAGCCTTTTACCACATCCAGCTGTCATAGTAGATAGGGTCATTCCAGGTTTCATCAGAGACCCTGATGGAAATGAAAAGAATTTCCCTGTTTTTTGGTTTTGTTTGTGAAATTCATTTTTATAGTGGGTATGAGCTGATTCTCGGTGGCATGTTTATGCCAGTCTAGACACACATGATTCCCTTACAGAGACATATCAATACATAGGATTTAAGATGCTTACTAGTCAGATCTATTCCTCTGCGGGAAATATGGGGTTTTGAGTCCCTTTCACTGAGGAAGTTGTAGGTCTTGTCTATTCCACAGTTGGTTTTAGAAATGGTACCTGTACTTATATCAAACTCTGGTTTTATGCATCACCCCACCTCTCCTTTCACCTTAAGCAGGCATAAGAGTGTTTTCTAAATGTGAGACTCTGTTCTCTTTCCTAACTCAGTTCATGTGTAGCCATGCTTACAGGATCTTCATAAGTGATATCTTATGATAAGTTTCTTTTTCTGTGTGACTTATTTCACTTAGAATCATCGTACCTGAATCCACTCACTTTACTGCTCCTGTTCTTATGACATTGATTTCATGGCTGAGGGATATTCCATCGTACATAAATACCACAGTTTTTTGAACCATTTTTATATTTCCTGGGATATTTAAGGTGTACCCACTTTGAGGTTCTTGTAAGCAGTGCAGCCCTAACTTTGGGGGTGGCTCTTTCTTATTGATTTTCAGTTTTCCCAAGGTATCTTCCCTAGACTGGAAGAGCCCTTGGCTCTGCAGCTCTGTTGTTTACTTGTTTTAGGGAACGCAATGCACTCCTCCAGTTAGGCAGTTGGCAATTTACATCCCGCCCATCAGCATAACAAGGCTCCCTGTTCTCCAGGGCATGTGTTGCCTTTCTGGTTTTTACACATTTGTGGGTGTCCCTTTTGACCGGTGGGAAGTGATACTTCTTTGTAGTGCAGATTTGCATTGCCCGCTTGCTTGCTTGGCCAAAATGGTCGTATGTGTTTTCTCCTGAATATATTCAGGAGAAAACGCATACGCCCTTTTTGGCCAAGTGCGTCATTGTCGAAGTTGTGCCCCTCTTCCTGTGCTTTAAAGGCGATTCGAACATACCTCTTGAAATCTGTTTCCTGCTATTCTGCCTCACTTTCAAGTCCGCCTTGTTGCCTTCCCTCAACAGATTTTCGGACGATAGTTGTCCATTATTACTCTGCCAGTTTGTGAATTGCTGTGTCCCTGAGCTCCATTTTTTTTTTTTTTTTTTTTTTTTTTTTTTTTTCTTTTTGTGGTATGCGGGCCTCTCACTGTTGTGGCCTCTCCCGTTGCGGAGCACAGGCTCCGGACGCGCAGGCCCAGCGGCCACGGCTCACGGGCCCAGCCGCTCCGCGGCATATGGGATCCTCCCAGACCGGGGCACGAACCCGTATCCCCTGCATCGGCAGGCGGACTCTCAACCACTGCGCCACCAGGGAGGCCCCTGAGCTCCATTTTTCAACTCGTTTTTTGTGAGCTGTACGCAAGTCCAAAATTTTGGTTCAGGAACTTTACTGGTAACCGGTGGGTGGCTGAGGTTCTGGATAATTCTTCTTCCTGCCGGGAAATTAGAGTGAAATGTGCCCGTCCAAATGCCTAACAGCTACTCTCTCATTTGTTCTCCCTCTTCCCTTCTATCCTCTGCAAAATTGGCAACCTGTGCGAACCAGGAGCTTAAAGGGGCTGTGTCTCCAATTTGGAAGATTGATAGTAAAGCAGTTGGAAAGTCAAACCGGAGCACCAGGAGAGGGACTATTCGTTGAGTTTTAGAAACCTTTTGTATTCACAGTGTGTCCATTCTCTAGGTTTCCCATACATGTTATAGCTGTAGTAATATTCCCTTCAACCTGGAGAGTTGGGACCCATGGAATGGGGGCCATGCATTTTTGCTTTAAAGCGTGTGCATTTGCTCACCCAATCTCACTAATCCTCTCAGTCCCAAGTGTCCAGCCTTATACCACATCCAGCTGTCATTGTAGATAGGGTCATTCCAGGTTTCATCAGAGACCCTGAAGGAATTGTAAAGCATTTCCCTCTTTTTTCGTTTTGTTTTTGAAATTTCTTTTTATAGTGTGTTTGGGCTGATTCTCGCTGCCATGTTTACGCCAGTCTAGACATATTTGATTCCCTTACGGAGACATATCAGTATATAGGTTTTAAGATTCTTACTAGTCAGATATATTCCTCTGTGGGAAATATGGTATTTTGAGTCCCTTTCACTGAGGAAGATGTAGGTCTTGTCTATACCATAGTTGGTTTTTGGAACGGTACCTGTGCTTATATCAAACTGTGAATTAAGCATACCCCCACCTTCTCCTTCCACCTTAAGCAGGCATAAGAGTGTTTTCTAAATGTGAGACACTGTTCCCTTTCCCAACTCTGTTCATATGTAGCCATGTTAACAGGGTTTTCATAAGTGATATCTTATGATAAGTTTCTTTTTCTGTTTGACTTCTTTCACTTAGAATCATCGTACCTGAATCCACTAACTCTGCTGCTACTGGTCTTATGACATGTATTTCATGGCTGAGGGATATTCCATCGTTCATAAGTACCACAATTTTTTTAACCATTTTTATATTTCGTGGGATATTTAAGGTGTACCCAAGTTGAGGTTCTTGTAAGCAGTACAGCCCTAAATTTGCGGTGGCCCTTTCTTAATGATTTTCAGTTTTCCCAAGGAATATTCCCTAGACTGGAAGTGCCCTTGGCTCTGTAGCTCTGTTGTTTACTTGTTTTAGGGAACACAATGCACTCCTCCAGTGAGGCAGTTGGCAATTTACATCCCACCCATCAGCATATCAAGGCTCCCTGTTCTCCAGGGCTTGTCTTGGCTTTCAGGTTTTTACACATTTTGTGGATGTCCCTTTTGACCGTTGGGAAGTGATACTTCTTTGTAGTGCAGATTTGCATTGCCACTTGCTTGCTTGGCCACAAAGGGCGTATGCATTTTCTGCTGAATATATTCAGGAGAAAACACATGCGCACATTTTGGCCAAGTGCATCATGGTCGAAGTTGTGCCCATCTTCCTGTGCTTTACAGGTGATTCCAACGTACCTCTTGAAATCTGTTTCCTACTATTCTGCCTCGCTTTCAAGTCTGCCTCGTTGAGTTCCTTCAATGGATTTTTGAGGATAGTTGTCCATTATTACTCTGCCAGTTTGTGAATTGCTGTGCCCCTGAGCTCCATATTTCAACTTGTTTTTTGTGAGCTGAACGCAAGTCCAAAATTTTGGTTCAGGACTTATACTGGTTCCCGGTGGGTGGCTGAGACTTTGATTAATTCTTCTTCCTTCCGGGAAATTAGAGTGACATGTGTCCGTCCAAATGCCTATCAGCTACTCTCTCATTGGTTCTCCCTCTTCCCTTCAAACCTCTGCCAAATTGGCAACCTGTGCAAACCAGGAGATTAAAGGGTCTGTCTCTCCAAGTTGGGCGATTTTAGTAAAGCAGTTGGAAAGTCAAACTGGAGCACCAGGAGAGGGACTATTTGTTGAGATTTAGAAACCTTTTGTGTATTCACCGTGTGTCCATTATATAGGTTTCCTGTACATGTTATAGTTGTAGTAATATTCCCTTCAACCTGGAGAATTGGGACCCATGGAATTGGGGCCATGCATTATTGCTGTAAAAGGTCTGCATTTGCTCACCGAATCTCACCAATCCTCTCAGTCCCAAATGTCCAGCCTTGTGCCACATCCAGCTGTCATTGTACATAGGGTCATTCCAGGTTTCATCAGAGACCCTGAAGGAATTGAAAAGAATTTCCCTGTTTTTTTCTTTTGCCTTTGAAATACCTTTTTATACTGGGTTTGAGCTGATTCTCGCTGCCATGTATATGCCAGTCTAGACACACTTGATTCCCTTAGGGAGACATATCAATCCATATGTTTTAAGATTCTTACTAGTCATATCTATTCCTCTGCGGGATATATGGGGTTTTGAGGCCCTTTCACTGAGGAAGGTGTATGTCTTGTCTATTCCAAAGTTGGTTTTTGGAACGGTACCTGTGCTTATATCAAACTGTGGTTTTATGCATCACCGCACCTCTTCTTCCCCCTTAAGAAGGCATAAGAGTGTTTTCTAAATGTGTGACTCAGTTCTCTTTCCTAACTCAGTTCATGTGTAGCCATGTTTACAGGATCTTCATAAGTGATATCTTATGATAAGTTTCTTTTTCTGTGTGACTTATTTCACTTAGAATCATCGTACCTATTTTCACACACTTTGCTGCTACTGGTCTTATGACATTGATTGCATGGCTGAGGGATATTCCATTGTCCATAAGTACCACAATTTTTTGAACCATTTTTATATTTCCTGGGATATTTAAGGTGTACCCAAGTTGAGGTTCTTGTGAGCAGTGCAGACCTAAATTTGGGGCTGGCTGTGTCTTACTGATTTTCAGGTTTCCCAAGGTATATTCCCTAGACTGGAAGTGCCCTTGGCTCTGTAGCTCTGTTGTTTACTTGTTTTAGGGAACACAATGCACTCCTCCAGTGAGGCAGTTGGCAATTTACATCCCGCCCATCAGCATAACAAGGCTCCCTGTTCTTGAGGGCCTGTCTTGCCTTCCTGTTTTTTTGCAAATTTTGTGGATGTCCCTTTTGACCGGTGGGAAGTGATACTTCCTTGTAGTGCTGATTTGTATTGCCCGCTTGCTTCCTTGCCCAAAAAGGACGTATGCGTTTTCTCCTGAATATATTCAGGAGAAAACGCATACGTCCTTTTTGGCCAAGTGCATCATTGTCGAAGTTGTGCCCCTCTTCCTGTGCTTTACAGGCGATTCCAATGTATCTCTTGAAATCTCTTTCCTGCTATTCTGCCTCGCTTTCGAGTCCGCCTTGTTACCTTCCCTCAACATATTTTTGGACGATAGTTGTCGTTTATTACTCTGCAAGGTTGTGAATTGCTGTGCCCCTGAGCTCCTTTTTTCAACTCGTTTTTTTTTTAGCTTAACACAAGTCAAAAATTTTGGTTCAGGACCTATACTGTTTCCCGGTGGGTGGCTGAGACTTTGGATAATGATTCTTCCTGCTGTGAAATTAGAGGGACATATGCCAGTCCAAAAGCCTAACAGCTACTCTCTCATTGGTTCTCCCTCTTCCCTTCCATCGTCTGCCAAATTGTCAACCTGTGCGAACCAGGAGGTTAAAGGGTCTGTCTCTCCAATTTGGGAGATTGATAGTAAAGCAGTTGGAAAGTCAAAGCGGAGCTCCAGGAGAGGGACTATTCGTTGAGTTTTAGAAATCTTTCATATTCACAGTGTGTCCATTCTCTACGTTTCCCGTACATGTTATAGCTGTAGTAATATTCCCTTCAACCTGGAGAGTTGGGACCCATGGAAAGGGGGCCATGCATTATTGCTTTAAAGGGTCTGCATTTGCTCACACAGACTCACCAATCCTCTCAGTTCCAAGTGTCCAGCCTTATGCCACATCCAGCTGTCATTGTAGTTAAGGTCATTCCAGGTTTCATCAGAGACCCTGAAGGAATTGTAAAGAATTTCCCTGTTTTTTGGTTTTGTTTACGAATTTCCTTTTTATAGTGGGTTTCAGCTGATTCTCGCTGCCATGTTTATGACAGTTGAGACACAACTTGATTCCCTTATGGAGTCATATCAATACATAGGTGTTAAGAATCTTACTAGGCAGATATATTCCTCTGCAGGAAATATGGGGTTTTGAGTCCTTTTCACTGAGGAAGGTTTAGGTCTTTTCTATTGCATAGTTGGTTTTTGGAATGGTACCTGTGCTTATATCAAACTTTGGTGTTATGCATCACCACATCTCTCCATCCCCCTTAAGCATGCATAAAAGTGATTTCTAAATGTGAGACTCTGTTCTCCTACCTAACTCAGTTCATGTGTAGCCATGTTCACAGGATCTACATCAGTGATATCTTATGAAAAGTTTCTCTTTCTGTGTGACTTATTTCACTTAGAATCATCGTACCTGAATCCACTCACTTTGCTGCTACTGCTCTAATGACATAGATTTCATGGCTGAGGGATATTCCATCGTACGTAAGTACCACAATTTTTTGAACCATTTTTATATTTCATAGGATATTTAAGGTGTACCCAAGTTGAGGTTCTTGTAAGCAGTGCAGCCCTAAATTTGGGGGTGGCTCTGTCTTATTGATTTTCAGCTCTCCCAAGGTATATTCCCCAGACTGGAAGTGCCCTTGGCTCTGTAGTTCTGTTGTTTACTTGTTTTAGGGAACACAATGCACTCCTCCTTTGAGTCACTTGGCAGTATATATCACGCTGATCAGAATAACAATGATCCCTGTTCTCCAGGGCCTGTCTTGCCTTTCTTGTTTTTACACATTTTGTGGATGTCCCTTTTGACCGGAGGGCAGTGATACTTCTTTGTACTGCAGATTTGAATTGCCCACTTGCTTGCTTGGCCAAAAAGGGCGTATGCGTTTTCTCCTGAATACATTCAGGAGAAAACGCATACGCCCTTTATTGCCAAGTGCATCATTGTCGAAGTTGTGCCCCTCTTCCTGTGCTTTACATGTGATTCCTACATACCTCTTGAAATCAGTTTCCTGCTATTCTGCTTCGCTTTGAAGTCCGCCTCGTTGCCTTCTCTCAACAGATTTTTGGACGATAGTTGTCCTTTTTTACTCTGCTAGGTTGTGAATGGCTGTGCCCCTGAGCTCCATTTATCAATTCGTTATTTGTGGGCTGAACGCAAGTACAAAATTTTGGTTCAGGACCTATACTGTTTCCCAGTGGGTGGCTGAGACTTTGGTTAATTATTCTTCATGCCGGGAAATTAGATTGACATATGTCCGTCCAAATGCCTAACATTTAATCTCTCTTTGTTTCTCCCTCTTCCCTTCCATCCTATGCCAAATTGGCAACCTGTGCGAATCAGGAGGTGAAAGCGGCTGTCTCTCCAAGTTGGGAGATTGATAGTAAGGCAGTTGGAAAGTCAAACTGGAGCACCAGGAGAGGGACTATTCTTTGAGTTTTAGAAACTTTTCGTATTAATAGTGTGTCCATTCTCTAGGTTTCCTGTACATGTTATAGCTGTACTAATATTCCCTACAACCGGGAGAGTTGGGACACATGGAATTGGGGCCATGCTTTATTTCTTTAAAGGGTCTGCATTTCCTCACCCAATCTCACCAATAGTCACAGTCCCAAGTGTCCAGCCTTATGCCACATCCAGCTGTCATTGTAGATAGGGTCATTCCAGGTTTCATCAGAGACCCTGAAAGAATTGCAAAGATTTTCAGTGTTTATTTGTTTTGTTTTTGAAATCCTTTTTATAGTGGCTTTGAGCTGATTCTCACTGCCATGTTTATGCCAGTCTAGACACAACTGATTCCCTTACAGAGACATATCAATACATATGTTTTAAATTCTTACCAGGCAGATCAATTCTTCTGCGTGAAATACGGGGTTTTGAGTCCCTTTCACTGAGGAATGTGTATGTCTTATCTATTCCATAGTTGGTTTTTGGAACGGTACTTGTGCTTATATCAAACTCTGGTTTTATGCATCACCCCACCCCTCCTTCCCCCTTAAGCAGGCATAAGAGTATTTTCTAAATGTGAGACTCTGTTCTCTTTCCTAACTGAGTTCAAGTGTAGCCATGTTTACAAGATCTTCATAAGTGATATCTTATGATAAGTTTCTTTTTCTGTGTGACTTATTTCACTTAGAATCATCGTACCTGAATCAACTCACTTTGCTGCTACGGGTCTTATGACATTGATTTCACGGCTAAGGGATATTCCATCGTACGTAAGTATCACAATTTTTTGAACCATTTTTATATTTCCTGGGATATTAAAGGTGTACCCAAGTTGAGGTTCTTGTAAGCAGTGCAGCCCTAAATTTGGGGGTGGCTCTGTCTGCATAATTTTCAGTTTTTCCACGGTATATTCCCTAGACTAGAAGTGCCTTCGGCTCTGTAGCTCTGTTGTTTAATTGTTGTAGGGAACACAATGCACTCCTCCAGTAAGGCAGTTGGCAGTTTACATCCCGCCCATCAGCATAACAAGGCTCCCTGTTCTCCAGGGCCTGTCTTTCCTTTCTTGTTGTTACACATTTTGTGGATGTCCCTTTTGATCGGTGGGAAGTGATACTTCTTTGTAGTGCATATTTGCATTGCCCGCATGCTTGCTTGGCCAAAAAGGGCGTATGCGTTTTCTCCTGAATATATTCAGGGGAAAACGCATACGCCCTTTTTGCCCCAGTGCATCATTGTTGAAGTTGTGCCCCTCTTCCTGTGCTTTACAGGCAATTCTTATGTACCTCTTGTAATCTGTTTCCTGCTATTCTGCCTCTCATTCAAGGCGGCTTCGTTGCCTTCCCTCAACAGATTTTTGGACGATAGTTGTCCTTTATTACTCTGCCAGTTTGTGAATTGCTGTGCCCCTGAGCTCTATTTTTCAACTCGGTTTTTGCGAGCTGAACGCAAGTCCAAAATTTTGGTTCAGGAACTATACTGCTTCCCGGTGGGTGGCTGAGAATTTGGTTAATTCTTCTTTCTGCCGGGAAATTAGACTGACATGATCCCCACCAAATGCCTAACATCTACTCTCTCATTGGTTCTCCCTCTTCCCTTCCATCGTCTGCCAAATTGTCAACCTGTGCGAACCAAGAGGTTAAAGGGCCTGTCTCTCCAATTTGGGAGATTGATAGTAAAGCAGTTGGAAAGTCAAAGCTGAGCAACAGGAGAGGGACTATTCGTTGAGTTTTAGAAATCTTTCATATTCACAGTGTGTCCATTCTCTAGGTTTCCCGTACATGTTATAGCTGTAGTAATATTCCCTTCAACCTGGAGAGTTGGGACCCATGGAAAGGGGGCCATGCATTATTGCTTTAAAGGGTCTGCATTTGCTCACACAGACTCACCAATCCTCTCAGTTCCACGTGTCCAGCCTTATGCCATATCCAGCTGTCATTGTAGTTAAGTTCATTCCAGGTTTCATCAGAGACCCTGAAGGAATTGTAAAGAATTTCCCTGTTTTTTGGTTTTGTTTACGAATTTCCTTTTTATAGTGGGTTTCAGCTGATTATCGCTGCCATGTTTATGACAGTCGAGACACAACGTGATTCCCTTATGGAGTCATATCAATACATAGGTGTTAAGAATCTTACTAGGCAGATATATTCCTCTGCAGGAAATATCGGGTTTTGAGTCCCTTTCACTGAGGAAGGTGTAAGTCTTGTCTATTCCACAGTTGGTTTTACAAACGGTACCTGTGCTTATATCAAACTCTGGTTTTATGCATCACACCACCTCTCCTTTCCCCTTAAGCAGGCATAAGAGTGTTTTCTAAATGTGAGACTCTGTTCTCTTTCCTAACACAGTTCATGTGTAGCCATGTTCACAGGATCTACATCAGTGATATCTTATGAAAAGTTTCTCTTTCTGTGTGACTTATTTCACTTAGAATCATCGTACCTGAATCCACTCACTTTGCTGCTACTGGTCTTATGACATTGATTTCATGGCTGAGGTATATTCCATCGTACGTAAGTACCACAATTTTTTGAACCAATTTTATATTTCCTGGGATATTTAAGGTGTACACAAGTTGAGGTTCTTGTAAGCAGTGCAGTCCTAAATTTGGGGGTTTTTCTGTCTTTTTGATTTCCAGTTTGCCCAAGGTACATTCCCTAGACTGGAAGGGCACTTTGCTCTGTAGCTCTGTAGTTTACTTGTTTTAGGGAACACAATGCACTCCTCCTTTGAGTCACTTGGCAGTGTATATCACGCTGATCAGAATAACAATGATCCCAGTTCTCCAGGGCCTGTCTTGCCTTTCTTGTTTTTACACATTTATTGGATGTCCCTTTAGACCGGTGCGAAGTGATACTTCTTTGTAGTGCAGGTTTGCATTGCCCTCTTGCTTGCTTGGCCAAAAAGTGCGTATGCATTTACACCACAATATATTCAGGAGAAAACGCATACGCACTTTTCGGCCAAGTGCATCATTGTCGAAGTTCTGCCCCTCTTCCTGTGCTTTACAGGCGAATCCTACGTACCTCTTGAAATCAGTTTCCTGCTATTCTGCCTCGGTTTCAAGTCCGCCTCGTAACCTTCCCTCAACAGATTTTTGGACGATAGTTGTCCTTTATTACTCTGACAGTTTGTGAATTGCTGTGCCCCTGATCTCCTTATATCAACTCGTTTTTTTGTGAGCTGAACGCAAGTCCAAAATTTTGGTTCAGGACCTATACTGGTTCCCGGTGGGTGGCTGAGCCTTTGGTTAATTCTTCTTCCTGCCGGGAAATTAGAGTGACAAGTGCCCGTCCAAATGCCTAACAGCTACTCTCTCATAGTTTTTCCCTCTTCCCTTCCATCCTCTGCCAAATTGTCAACATGTGCGAAACAGGAGGTTAAAGGGTCTGTCACTCCATGTTGGGAGATTGATAGTAAAGCAGTTGGAAAGGCAAACCGGAGCACCAGGAGAAGGACTATTCGTTGAGTTTTAGAAACCTTTCGTATTCACAGTGTGTCCATTCTCTAGGTTTCCATACATGTTATAGCTGTAGTAATATTCCTTTCAACCTGGAGAGTTGTGACCCATGGAATGGGGGCCATGCATTATTGCTTTAAAGGGTCTGCATTTGCTCACACAAACTCACCAATCCCCTCAGTTCCAAGTGTCCAGCCTTATTCCACATCCAGCATTCATTGTATATAGGTTCATTCCAGGTTTCATCAGAGACCCTGAAGGAATTGTAAAGAATTTCCCTGTTTTTTGGTTTTGTGTTTGAAATTCATTCTTATAGTGAGTTTGAACTTATTCTCGCTGACATGTTTATGCCAGTCTAGACACCCTTGATTCCATTATGGAGACATATCAATACATAGGTTTTAAGATTCTTACTATTCAGATATATTCCTCTTTGGGAAATATGGGGTTTTGAGTCCCTTTCAATGGAAGGTGTATGTCTTGTCTATTCCATATGTGGTTTTTGGAACGGTACCTGTGCTTATATCAACCTCTGGTTTTATGCATCACGCCACCTCTCCTTCCCCCTTAAGCAGGCATAACAGTGTTTTCTAAATGTGAGACTCTGTTCTCTTTCCTAACTCAGTTCATGTGTAGCCATGTTTACAGCATCTTCATAAGTTATATCTTATGATAAGTTTCTTTTTCTGTGTGACTTATTTCACTTAGAGTCATCGTACCTGAATCCACTCACTTTGCTGCTACTTGTCTTATGACATTGATTTCATGGCTGAGGGATATTCCATCATACGTAAGTACCACAATTTTTTGAACCATTTTTATATTTCCTGGGATATTTAAGGTGTACCCAAGTTGAGGTTCTTGTAAGCAGTGCAGCCCTAAATTTGGGGGTGGCTCTGTCTTATTGATTTTAAGCATTCGCAATGTATATTCCCTAGACTGGAAGTGCCCTTGGCTCTGTAATTCTGTTGTTTACTTGTTTTAGGGAACACAGTGCACTCTCCACTGAGTCAGTTGGCAGTTTACATCGTGCTGATAGGAAAAACAAGGCTCCCTGTTCTCAAGGGCCTGTCTTGCCTTTCTGGTTTTTACACATTTTGTGGATGTCCCTTTTGACCAGTGGGAAGTGATACTTCTTTGTAGTGCAGATTTGAGTTGCCCGCTTGCTTGCTTGGCCAAAAAGGGCGTATGCATTTTCTCCAGAATATATTCAGGAGAAAACACATACACCCTTTTTGGCAAAGTGCATTATTGTCGAAATTGTGTCCCTCTTCCTGTACTTTAGAGGCGATTCCTATGTACCTCTTGAAATCAGTTTCCTGCTATTCTGCCTCGCTTTCAAGTGCGCCTTGTTGCCTTCCCGCAACAGATTTTTGGATGATAGTTGTCCGTTATTAATCTGCCAGTTTGTGAATTGCTGTGCCCCTGAGCTCCATTTATCAATTCGTTATTTGTGAGGTGTACGCAAGTCCAAAATTTTGGTTCAGGACCTATACTGGTTCCCGGTGGGTGGCTGAGACTTTGGTTAATTCTTCTTCCTGCCGGGAAATTAGAATGATATATGACCATCCAAATGCCTAACAGCTACTCTCTCATTGGTTCTCCCTCTTCCCTTCCATCCTCTGCCTAATTGGCAACCTGTGTGAATCAGGATGTTAAAGGGGCTGTCTCTCCTAGTTGGTTGATTGATAGTAAGGCAGTTGGAAACTCAAACAGGAGCACCAGGAGAGGGACTGTTCGTTGAGTTTTAGAAACCTTTCGTATTCACAGTGTGTCCATTCTCTAGGTTTACTGTACATGTTATATCTATAGTAATATTCCCTTCAACCTGGAGAGTTGGGACCCATGGAATGGGGGCCATGCATTATTGCTTTAAAGGGTGTGCATTTGCTCACACAGTCTCACCCATGCTCGCAGTCCCAAGTGTCCAGCCTTATGCCACATCCACCTGTCATTGTAAATAGGGTCATTCCAGGTTTTGTCAGAGACCCTGAAGGAATTGCAAAGAATTTTCCTGTTTATTTGTTTTGTTTTTGAAATTCCTTTTTATAGTGGGTTTGAGCTGATTCTCACTGCCATGATTATGCCAGTCTAGACACACCAGATTCCCTTAGGGAGACATATCAATACATAGGTTTTAAAATTCTTACTCGGCAGATCTATTCCTCTGCGGGAAATATGGGGTTTTGAGTCCCTTTCACTGAGGAATGTGTACGTCTTATCTATTCCATAGTTGGTCTTTTGAACGGTACCTGTGCTTATATCAAACTCTGGTTTTATGCATCACCCCACCGCTCCTTCCCCCTTAAGCAGGCATAAGAGTGTTTTCTAAATGTGAGACTCTGTTCTCTTTCCTAACTCAGTTCATGTGTAGCCATTTTTACAGGTTCTTCATAAGTGATATCTTATGATAAGTTTCTTTTTCTGTGTGACTTATTTCACTTAGAATCATCGTACCTGAATCCACTCACTTTACTGCTCCTGTTCTTATGACATTGATTTCATGGCTGAGGGATATTCCATCGTACATAAATACCACAGATTTTGAACCATTTTTATATTTCCTGGGATATTTAAGGTGTACCCACTTTGAGGTTCTTGTAAGCAGTGCAGCCCTAACTTTGGGGGTGGCTCTTTCTTATTGATTTTCAGTTTTCCCAAGGTATCTTCCCGAGACTGGAAGAGCCCTTGGCTCTGCAGCTCTGTTGTTTACTTGTTTTAGGGAACGCAATGCACTCCTCCAGTTAGGCAGTTGGCAATTTACATCCCGCCCATCAGCATAACAAGGCTCCCTGTTCTCCAGGGCATGTGTTGCCTTTCTGGTTTTTACACATTTGTGGGTGTCCCTTTTGACCGGTGGGAAGTGATACTTCTTTGTAGTGCAGATTTGCATTGCCCGCTTGCTTGCTTGGCCAAAATGGTCGTATGCGTTTTCTCCTGAATATATTCAGGAGAAAACGCATACGCCCTTTTTGGCCAAGTTCGTCATTGTCGAAGTTGTGCCCCTCTTCCTGTGCTTTAAAGGCGATTCGAACATACCTCTTGAAATCTGTTTCCTGCTATTCTGCCTCGCTTTCAAGTCCGCCTTGTTGCCTTCCCTCAACAGATTTTCGGACGATAGTTGTCCATTATTACTCTGCCAGTTTGTGAATTGCTGTGTCCCTGAGCTCCATTTTTCAACTCGTTTTTTGTGAGCTGTACGCAAGTCCAAAATTTTGGTTCAGGAACTTTACTGGTAACCCGTGGGTGGCTGAGGTTCTGGATAATTCTTCTTCCTGCCGGGAAATTAGAGTGATATGTGCCCGTCCAAATGCCTAACAGCTACTCTCTCATTTGTTCTCCCTCTTCCCTTCTATCCTCTGCAAAATTGGCAACCTGTGCGAACCAGGAGCTTAAAGGGGCTGTGTCTCCAATTTGGAAGATTGATAGTAAAGCAGTTGGAAAGTCAAA
Source organism: Mesoplodon bidens (assembly GCF_964165515.1). NCBI lineage: Eukaryota > Metazoa > Chordata > Mammalia > Artiodactyla > Ziphiidae > Mesoplodon > Mesoplodon bidens. The sequence continues at coordinate 163,492 of NW_027671497.1, forward strand.
CCGGAGCACCAGGAGAGGGACTATTCGTTGAGTTTTAGAAACCTTTTGTATTCACAGTGTGTCCATTCTCTAGGTTTCCCATACATGTTATAGCTGTAGTAATATTCCCTTCAACCTGGAGAGTTGGGACCCATGGATTGGGGGCCATGCATTTTTGCTTTAAAGCGTGTGCATTTGCTCACCCAATCTCACCAATCCTCTCAGTCCCAAGTGTCCAGCCTTATACCACATCCAGCTGTCATTGTAGATAGGGTCATTCCAGGTTTCATCAGAGACCCTGAAGGAATTGTAAAGCATTTCCCTCTTTTTTCGTTTTGTTTTTGAAATTTCTTTTTATAGTGTGTTTGGGCTGATTCTCGCTGCCATGTTTATGCCAGTCTAGACACACTTGATTCCCTTACAGAGACATATCAATACATAGGTTTTAAGATTCTTACTAGTCAGATCTATTCCTCTGCGGGAAATATGGGGTTTTGAGTCCCTTTCACTGAGGAAGGTGTAGGTCTTGTCTCTTCCACAGTTGGTTTTAGAAATGGTAAATGTACTTATATCAAACTCTGGTTTTATGCATCACCCAACCTCTCCTTTCCCCTTAAGCAGGCATAAGAGTGTTTTCTAAATGTGAGACTCTGTTCTCTTTCCTAACTCACTTCATGTGTAGCCATGTTTACCGGATCTTCATAAGTGATATCTTATGATAAGTTTCTTTTTCTGTGTGACTTATTTCACTTAGAATCATCGTACCTGAATCCACTCACTTTACTGCTCCTGTTCTTATGACATTGATTTCATGGCTGAGGGATATTCCATCGTACATAAATACCACAGTTTTTTGAACCATTTTTATATTTCCTGGGATATTTAAGGTGTACTAACTTTGAGGTTCTTGTAAGCAGTGCAGCCCTAACTTTGGGGGTGGCTCTTTCTTATTGATTTTCAGTTTTCCCAAGGTATCTTCCCTAGATTGGAAGAGCCCTTGGCTCTGCAGCTCTGTTGTTTACTTGTTTTAGGGAACGCAATGCACTCCTCCAGTTAGGCAGTTGGCAATTTACATCCCGCCCATCAGCATAACAAGGCTCCCTGTTCTCCAGGGCATGTGTTGCCTTTCTGGTTTTTACACATTTGTGGGTGTCCCTTTTGACCGGTGGGAAGTGATACTTCTTTGTAGTGCAGATTTGCATTGCCCGCTTGCTTGCTTGGCCAAAATGGTCGTATGCGTTTTCTCCTGAATATATTCAGGAGAAAACGCCTACGCCCTTTTTGGCCAAGTGCGTCATTGTCGAAGTTGTGCCCCTCTTCCTGTGCTTTAAAGGCGATTCGAACATACCTCTTGAAATCTGTTTCCTGCTATTCAGCCTCGCTTTCAAGTCCGCCTTGTTGCCTTCCCTCAACAGATTTTCGGACGATAGTTGTCCATTATTACTCTGCCAGTTTGTGAATTGCTGTGTCCCTGAGCTCCATTTTTCAACTCGTTTTTTGTGAGCTGTACGCAAGTCCAAAATTTTGGTTCAGGAACTTTACTGGTAACCGGTGGGTGGCTGAAGTTCTGGATAATTCTTCTTCCTGCCGGGAAATTAGAGTGAAATGTGCCCGTCCAAATGCCTAACAGCTACTCTCTCATTTGTTCTCCCTCTTCCCTTCTATCCTCTGCAAAATTGGCAACCTGTGCGAACCAGGAGCTTAAAGGGGCTGTGTCTCCAATTTGGAAGATTGATAGTAAAGCAGTTGGAAAGTCAAACCGGAGCACCAGGAGAGGGACTATTCGTTGAGTTTTAGAAACCTTTTGTATTCACAGTGTGTCCATTCTCTAGGTTTCCCATACATGTTATAGCTGTAGTAATATTCCCTTCAACCTGGAGAGTTGGGACCCATGGATTGGGGGCCATGCATTTTTGCTTTAAAGCGTGTGCATTTGCTCACCCAATCTCACCAATCCTCTCAGTCCCAAGTGTCCAGCCTTATACCACATCCAGCTGTCATTGTAGATAGGGTCATTCCAGGTTTCATCAGAGACCCTGAAGGAATTGTAAAGCATTTCCCTCTTTTTTCGTTTTGTTTTTGAAATTTCTTTTTATAGTGTGTTTGGGCTGATTCTCGCTGCCATGTTTATGCCAGTCTAGACACACTTGATTCCCTTACAGAGACATATCAATACATAGGTTTTAAGATTCTTACTAGTCAGATCTATTCCTCTGCGGGAAATATGGGGTTTTGAGTCCCTTTCACTGAGGAAGGTGTAGGTCTTGTCTCTTCCACAGTTGGTTTTAGAAATGGTAAATGTACTTATATCAAACTCTGGTTTTATGCATCACCCAACCTCTCCTTTCCCCTTAAGCAGGCATAAGAGTGTTTTCTAAATGTGAGACTCTGTTCTCTTTCCTAACTCACTTCATGTGTAGCCATGTTTACCGGATCTTCATAAGTGATATCTTATGATAAGTTTCTTTTTCTGTGTGACTTATTTCACTTAGAATCATCGTACCTGAATCCACTCACTTTACTGCTCCTGTTCTTATGACATTGATTTCATGGCTGAGGGATATTCCATCGTACATAAATACCACAGTTTTTTGAACCATTTTTATATTTCCTGGGATATTTAAGGTGTACTAACTTTGAGGTTCTTGTAAGCAGTGCAGCCCTAACTTTGGGGGTGGCTCTTTCTTATTGATTTTCAGTTTTCCCAAGGTATCTTCCCTAGATTGGAAGAGCCCTTGGCTCTGCAGCTCTGTTGTTTACTTGTTTTAGGGAACGCAATGCACTCCTCCAGTTAGGCAGTTGGCAATTTACATCCCGCCCATCAGCATAACAAGGCTCCCTGTTCTCCAGGGCATGTGTTGCCTTTCTGGTTTTTACACATTTGTGGGTGTCCCTTTTGACCGGTGGGAAGTGATACTTTTTGTAGTGCAGATTTGCATTGCCTGCTTGCTTGCTTGGCCAAAATGGTCGTATGCGTTTTCTCCTGAATATATTCAGGAGAAAACGCATACGCCCTTTTTGGCCAAGTGCGTCATTGTCGAAGTTGTGCCCCTCTTCCTGTGCTTTAAAGGCTATTCGAACATACCTCTTGAAATCTGTTTCCTGCTATTCAGCCTCGCTTTCAAGTCCGCCTTGTTGCCTTCCCTCAACAGATTTTCGGACGATAGTTGTCCATTATTACTCTGCCAGTTTGTGAATTGCTGTGTCCCTGAGCTCCATTTTTCAACTCGTTTTTTGTGAGCTGTACGCAAGTCCAAAATTTTGGTTCAGGAACTTTACTGGTAACCGGTGGGTGGCTGAGGTTCTGGATAATTCTTCTTCCTGCCGGGAAATTAGAGTGAAATGTGCCCGTCCAAATGCCTAACAGCTACTCTCTCATTTGTTCTCCCTCTTCCCTTCTATCCTCTGCAAAATTGGCACCCTGTGCGAACCAGGAGCTTAAAGGGGCTGTCTCTCCAATTTGGAAGATTGATAGTAAAGCAGTTGGAAAGTCAAACCGGAGCACCAGGAGAGGGACTATTCGTTGAGTTTTAGAAACCTTTTGTATTCACAGTGTGTCCATTCTCTAGGTTTCCCATACATGTTATAGCTGTAGTAATATTCCCTTCAACCTGGAGAGTTGGGACCCATGGAATGGGGGCCATGCATTTTTGCTTTAAAGCGTGTGCATTTGCTCACCCAATCTCACCAATCCTCTCAGTCCCAAGTGTCCAGCCTTATACCACATCCAGCTGTCATTGTAGATAGGGTCATTCCAGGTTTCATCAGAGACCCTGAAGGAATTGTAAAGCATTTCCCTCTTTTTTCGTTTTGTTTTTGAAATTCCTTTTTATAGTGTGTTTGGGCTGATTCTCGCTGCCATGTTTATGCCAGTCTAGACACACTTGATTCCCTTACAGAGACATATCAATACATAGGTTTTAAGATTCTTACTAGTCAGATCTATTCCTCTGCGGGAAATATGGGGTTTTGAGTCCCTTTCACTGAGGAAGGTGTAGGTCTTGTCTCTTCCACAGTTGGTTTTAGAAATGGTAAATGTACTTATATCAAACTCTGGTTTAATGCATCACCCAACCTCTCCTTTCCCCTTAAGCAGGCATAAAAGTGTTTTCTAAATGTGAGACTCTGTTCTCTTTCCTAACTCACTTCATATGTAGCCATGTTTACCGGATCTTCATAAGTGATATCTTATGATAAGTTTCTTTTTCTGTGTGACTTATTTCACTTAGAATCATCGTACCTGAATCCACTCACTTTGCTCCTCCTGGTCTTATGACATTGATTTCATGGCTGAGGGATATTCCATCGTACATAAATACCACAGTTTTTTGAACCATTTTTATATTTCCTGGGATATTTAAGGTGTACCCACGTTGAGGTTCTTGTAAGCAGTGCAGCCCTAAATTTGGGGGTGGCTCTCCCTTATTGATTTTCAGTTTTCCCAAGGTATATTCCCTAGACTGGATGTGCCCTTGGCTCTGTAGCTCTGTTGTTTTCTTGTTTTAGGGAACGCAATGCACTCCTCCAGTT